>NW_027279595.1:210000-288183 GCF_046629955.1 Centroberyx affinis | reverse complement strand
CACACACACACCATAAATCCTTCACTTATGCAACAATCATGTATGCACATACACAAGCATGCATTCATACACAAGGATGCACACATTTACAGTTGATAGCTGCCCAGTAGTACCTTGGTGTTTTACTGTTGGTCACTGCACTGAGCAACTCACACACACACACACACACCATGAAGTCATGTCCATATCTGATTTCCTTTAAGAAAACACTTGCTGGTGGTCCAAGTCAGGGTGTGAAGCTGAACAATAGGGAAGGGCCAAGGGTTAATGAATGTGCAGACACGGTCACAAAGACAAAGGTCGGTTCCTCATTCTCTTCCTGTTCAAGGGCACTAATGGGAGTTAACACACACACATGCAAACACACACACCATCTATACATCCGTTTCTTGCCTTGGCCGGGTGTTCTGGGAGGAAGAACCGTGACGGAGTAACACAGGGGAACAATCAACAAGTTCTGCCCAGGAAGAGCTGCCCATCCCTGGGCAACGGAGCCAGTGAGGCCTGGGTGGAGGTCTGGAGGGTGTGGAGCGTGGAAGAGGAAAGCTTGGAAGGGAGGGTCCTGGTGAGGGATCCTTTTAGCCGCAGCCAAGGAGATCCTTCTGCGGTCACACACATTCGTACACATGGAAACACACACACACACACGCACTGCTCTTCTCCCCTGGTGACAGGGGCAGCTTCCTCTTTCACACACTCACACTGGGCCAATACCAATACGCCCACATTGTGTTTGATCTGCGTTAGGTCCACATGCAGAGCAATGGAAGCCAGGAAACCCACATCTTTCATAGGCAGAAACGCTCAATTTGTTAGTGGAAACACCGTTGGACGTCATGCCTCATGAAGAACAATTCCCTTAGCTCAAAGGTCACAGAAATCACCAAGCCAATTTGTTTAAATTCAACATACGAATACAAAAAAAACACATTTCCTGACCTGAATAAATCAACTAAGTGCTTGTTGATCCAATGGACCAATCCTTCTTGATGGCTGCCTGGGGAAATCAATCATTTAGTCTGAAGTTTTGGTATAGAATACAGTATAAGCATAACATGCCATTCAACATTACTGTTTTTGAATGAGTTAGCGGGGCTCATGCATGAGACATGAGGACAGTATGGCATTTAAAATGACCAGTCATCAGTAAAAACCACCCAGCATCACTCTCCCAGGGAAATCAAGCTGACGGTTTTCCCAATTACAATCTACTGTATGTCAATGCTCTGTCCTTGCTCATTAAATGCTACTTTAGCCCTATATGGCACATGCAGGAATGTCTGAACTAGACTCAAAGATGACAGTGAGAAATGCAGGTGTTATTGGAATATTAGTCCAAACATTTCACGGGGAGGTTTCTTAGAAAAGTCCTCGTCATGTGGTTCTGGTTTTGCCTTCTGGGAAGTCGCTGGAAAATATGCTGCGAAGGTGTTCACCAGTACCGACTGCTGCCCTGAGTGCCCGGGAATGTCTCCCCTGCTTTAACATGCCGGTGATGATGATGGCCATGGAGATGTCACTCAAGAGTACTATTTCACGCTTATTAATTGGTCACGGTTCTTGGGCATCGGAGCAGAGATGTAAAATGACATGACCGATGTGATTAGGAACAGGTGAGAGGTGGAAATGTCAAAGTTTCAATATTCTCAAGCATGCACCACAACATCCTGACTATAGATAGATAAAGAGATAGAAAGATAGAGATTTTACCAATGTCTATTTGTTTGTCTCTATAAGGAAAGAGAAGAAGAACTGGGTAGTTAGCATGAGCAGTGATAGCCATCATGGCTGAACAGACAAAGAAAAGAGAAAACCTACAGAAACTCAAACTTCATCAACAGATAATCCAAAGAAATCAGCACCGCCCACACTGATGGTGATTTCTGGGAAGTGCATTTCAGAAACACCACAGCAATGAGCGCTGAGCACCAAAGATGGAGACAAAATCAAAATCAAAAAAGAACAAGGAACTCGAGGATTACCACATTATGACAAATGTCACCTCTTGAACCCACTGAGCGTTCTAGCAATTCTTGGAATAAATTGCCAAACAAAGCGATACCACTCATCTGTCTGTCTGTCTGTCCATCCGACTCTTCCACCCTGCACCCGATCACCGCCGCCGCCCCCCCCCCCCAGCACCTGGTCTCAATAAAAGGGGGATTAGCGGAGGGGTCCCAGCTTTGGACAGCCAGCAAAGCCACTCTTATTTAAGAGGCCTCGGTGGTCACAGGAATGCTTTTCATTCCCATCCAGGGAGGGTAATGCTGATACGTCTGGTGATATGTGATAGCGGTATGTCCTGTCCTCTCCTCTTCCAAAACAGAGTCAGATGCCTCACCACATGTGTGTAAGTGTTTTCCAGACGACATTCAGCTGGCAGGTTGTCCTTCGACTGTCATCTCTTGCCTTAACCGTGGCACTTCTCTCTCTCTCTCTCTCTCCATGTCAGTAAAGACAAAGGAAGAAACGCTTGTAAATCTCTCTTTCTCTGCCCTCGACTCTCTCTCTCTCTCTCTGTCTGTCAGGAACGTCCTGCTCCCGTTCCCCCAAGTGTCTTTCCTTTATTCCCTCCATCCATCATTTCTTCCCTCCTCCACGTGGCTGTCAGTCCTCCTTTTTCGTGAAAGCTGTGTGTGTTTTTTTCACCGCCGTGACCCACATTCGAGAGGCGATGGCATGTTGTCGAGTGTCGGATGAAAACATATCAGTCAGAACGGACCAAAGAGGGAAACACAGCTGGAGCATGTTAGATCAGTTGATGCAGTGTGATGCAGTGCTGACTCGACCCAATGCTAAATTTATGGTGTGATTCAAATATGATGATGTGGTGCGATGTGAGGCAATGTGATTTAATGTGGTAAGATACAATACAGTGCGATTTGCAATGCTCTTGTTTGTTTACGGGACTTATAATAAAGTCTCAAAATGAATGTGTTAATGATTTATTGATGTTTAAATGCTACACATAGCATCGACCAGGTCTCTCTTGTGAATGAGACCCTGTGTCTCAATGAGATTACCTGTCTAAATAAAGGTTTAATAATAATAATCTACAGAATTCAAAGCCACTGGAAATTAGTGAGAGCAAACATCTATACCCCAGATCAAAAGTAAAGGGTTAAAGCCTCTCTAAATTGACCAACAACCCAAACAATCTGAAAATTTTCAGCCAAGCTTTGCAAGCAAATTAGCAGTTTACAAGGCAAAGTAGGAATAACAACCGATTCCTGCCCACTGAAAAGACACAGCTGTACATCAATACACTCTCAGCTCAATCCTGTTTTGACTGGCGGGGTTAGAGACTGTTTTCAGAGCAGCTTAGACGTTTGAATGGGGCGATGAGGTCACCGGAGGACGCCTCTAAAAGCACCGAGCGTTTCCATTCAGATTTAATAGGGGGAGTTTGACGTGGGCAGAGGAACTCCAGCCATGTTGGTCTTTGATGGAGCGCACCGGCGGAGTCCATTGTCTCCCGTCGAGATGCGATCTGTGAGAAACTCCCTGCAACATTAGCTGGCAGGTCGCAGAGATAACCCCTGCATGGCCTTCACTGTGACCCACAGGCCCTGTGTTGGTGTGTGTGTGTGTGTGTGTAATGTAAAGCTGTTTTGGGAATGAGAGTAATATTTGTTCCCAAACACGACCTTATACTGCTCCATCTCCTATCTTGTTTGCCTACTCAAACTGTGTTGGTGTATGTAAATAGATTTTATACAGTAGTGGAAGTATATTTACTCTACTTGCATACAATTTCGAGATAATATTCAAGTATTTCCATTATGTGAGACTTTATACTTCTACTCCACTACATTTCAAATGGAGAATATTGCACTTTTTACATTCCTCTGACACCTGAAGTTACTAGTTACTAGTTAGATAGGTTTTGCATGTGAAACATAGGATGAATTCATAAAATATGATACATTATCAAAGTTCAAGTCACCCAACTGAAAAAGGGAAGAGCACAAATGAACCACCAACTACTTTAGCCTAACCTTTACAGGTTATTGAATAGAAAATGTAACACTCCAAAATACGCAAATGGCAGACTGAATTAAGAATAAATGCTTTTACGTTTGATACTTAAGTACATTTCATTGCTAATATGAAAGAATTGGAGTACTTCTTCCATCACTGATTTTATATGTGGGATTGAAGCAATCTGTGTGTGTGTGTGTGTGTGTGTGTGTGTGCATGCATGTGTGTGTAATGTTTCTTTAATCCATACAGACAGACAGCCACGAGCCTCTCATCTGATTCAGCTTGACTTCGTGACTCCAGCCTTCGCCATTGTTACCCTATTTATATCTCTGTCCAATTAGACATCTGGAGACGATCTGCACTGTGTGTGTGTGTGTGTGTGTGTGTGTGCATGCATATGTGTGTGTGTGTGTGTGCCTATCAAAATGCTGACACAGGAGTTTTCAGGAAGGGCAGACAGGGTTGAGAAGAGGGGCTCTGCTGGTAACTGAATGATAGAGAGAGAGAAAGAGAGAGAGAGAAAGGTTTTGTGGTCATGCGATGAGTCAGGCTAACCCTAACCCTTTGAAAAGAAAAGGATGAAAGATGGCCGAATGACTTTGATAAAGTTTGCGGTCAGCCGATGGTGATTTATACCGCCGCTTCCCATAATAGCCTCCACTTCTGAGCGTGTGCGTGCGTGCTCAATTTCCAGGAGACAATGCACTTGCTTAATCGCACGCATATGAATTCTTCCCTTTCCGCCCGCATCAGCGTGTGGCAATGTCGGCCGCGTGTGCCAAGTGCCGAGTTCTCACAACGTTGCGTTGGGATTGTGTAAGCGTTGCTGCAGCGTCGGGGGTGCAGAGGAGGAGGAGGAGGAGGTCAGTGGCTGCAGCTGTTTGCATGTCCTCATCCTGGAAGCAACCATGACTTCACCGCGAGCGCCGGTTCCGCCTCGCTTGAAAAATGAACTTAGCAATGAACTTCGCAGTTTAACACTCGCCGACCCTCCGGGATCCGCTGAATTTTGCTGTTTTTGTTGGTTTTTTTCTCCTTTTTGAAAGCTGTTTTTCTGGCACATAATCATCCCCGGCTTGTTGAGTAATTGAAATTGTGTTGATGACTTGGAGCGGTTCGCCTCGGCCTTGCTGTAAAGCCAGATGGGTGGTTCCTTTGTTCCGCACAAGTTAAATCAACTTTAAAAATATTATTGAAATCTTTATCACCCAGTAGCCTAACTGCACCCAGGTCTCCATGGCTCTTTCAGACTTAGTTTTGACTATCATTTTCAAAGGACATTTGTTCTATTTCATCACTCTTGTTCACTCTTTCACTCCATGCTACCCGCCACGTTCCCATCTCAACCATTCATTCCTCCCTTCCTCCAGTCTGGACTCTGGAGTGATACTGTCCAGAGGCTCCGCTCTGTTTTTCCTCACCTCTCTCTAATGGCTTCTGATGCTCCCCGGCCTGCACCACCCTGCTAATAAATACCCCCTGGACGACTGGCAGCGCTCACCAAACACACCCCTTGGATTCCTTCTTGCAAAACCACACCAAGCGCTCCTCCGAAGTTGACATCGTTAAATATTCTACTTCAATTAAGCTTTTCTTTGTGTCACTGCGTCATTCTGGAAACATTTCTACAAAAAAACTGCTGTCCAGTTTGTCTTGAGTGTTTGGACAAAATCCTCCAATAGAGTTTTAGCAGTCATCTCTTTGGACAGAGATGTTTGGGTGCTTTCCCCTCCGCCAGCTGACCTCCTGTCTTCCAGTGTATCACCCTTTGACATTCACTGTTTATTCTTTGCTGAGTGGGAATTCCTCTTATGGACTTGCCTTCTCCACTTGAACGAAGGTTACTGGCCTTGCAGGGCAAAAGTCCATTTGCCTTCAGACATTCTTCATCTGCTGCAGAAGCCTGTGAGGGACTGAACTGATTTATTCAGGCATTCTCTGCATTTTTAATTTGCAGAAAACAAGTTACATCTTTCTGTCACATGCAAAATAAGATTGAAATGTGTGGGTAATGTTTAGATCATAAGCAATGTTGAGGATGATAGTGGAGTATACACATTGCGGATTCTCTTGACCTTTGACCAAGTTCTTGACTGAAGCTGACATGTTTTCCTGTGTGTGTGTGTGTGTGTGTGTGTGTGTGTGTGTGTGTGTGTCGGTCTTCATGTTGTGCCATGGTCACTCGCTGCATGCATGAGAGCGTGTGTGTATGTGAGCCCGTGTTGCCGGATCAGCGTCTGTTGGCCTGATTTAGTGGAGCAAAAAAAAAAAAGGTGCACTTCCTGTTGTTGTGTGTCTGGGTCTCACGGTCAATGACCTCACGGGTCAGAGGTCGACTTCCCGCGAGAGTCCTGTCTGGCTGAGTTACAGTAGAGCGAGGGGGGCGAGGGGTGAGAGAGAGCGCTCTTTTGAACAGAGAGCTCTCTCTGTTGCATGTCAACAGACGTGTGTGTGTGTGTGTGTGTGTATGTGTGTGAGAGATGGAAATCTGATGACGGGCAGTCAGTCACCAGCCCGTTGGCAAACTGTGTCACCCGCTCACCCAAACCGCCCCGCCCCTGCGAAATGGCCCGGTGCACTCTGACACACTGACACACTGACAGACTGACACACACCCACGCACACACACACACACACACAAACACATACACCTATCAAAACGCTCCACGCACACAGAGACACGCAGTCCTAGTCACAGATAAATCATTGTGAGTGGAAGCTAAGTGGCCTAAAAGGACAGGGAGCTCCCACAGAACTAGGTCAGCGCCCGGGGGCAGCGGCTGGGCGGGCAGCGTAGCTCTGCAATTACCAGAGCAGACAAACATCGCTCGAAATACGCATTCAAATATGACAAATCTGCATACATAGGTGTGGGTTTATGGGAAAAATCCACGCTAAAACATGTCAACACTGTTAAAAAAAAACAGCTATTGGCGAGGTATGTTTTTGTGGGTGTATTTTTCCCATTCCTGTGGACTACTGGCCAAAGACAACGTGCCATCATGTTGAGATATTTCCAGCGGCAGAGAGACCAATTGCTCCACCAACTGTAGCCTCAATAGACCAGAATGCAATGCAGCCACAAGGCATGTTGAGGATGAAACAATGAAAAAAACAGTATTTGTCCAAAAAAGTGCTTTTCTTCCAATAGGGGCGTCCCTTCTGATTATTCTAGCTCTATGACCGCAGCAGCATTTCAATAGTAATCCAAACGGCATGAGGCAAACACACCGGCGTCCTGCCTCAGATCAAATAGGGTTATTGAATTTCTGTGCCAGCTGTCCTGACGTTCAGCTTTAGTCATCCTTTGACCTAGTAGTGCTGAGTAACTGACTGACTGACCAACTGACTGGCTGGTTGACTGACTGGCTTTGAGAGCGCTGCTTCGTGTCAAACAGAATGAGTTTTGTTTTGTCTCATGGTCCCAGGTAACACACACACACACACACACACACACACACACACACACACACAGGATTCTGCCTCGTCACGACAGACTTTCGCTCTGTGGTTTCTGAATTTACGAGGGGCCTTTCTCTCTCAGACGAACACAATAGCGCACACACAGTTACCCGGGAGTGTAATTATATCTCATTACAGACGAACCACACGACAAACACAGACAGCGCGGCTCGTGTCAACAATATGTTTAACATGGACGCCGCCACGCTCTATATCTGTGTCTCTATATACGCTGCTCTCTGCACACATCTTTATCGAAGTATACGACAAACCGTGGCGTGTCTGCATTAACTGTGTGTGTGTTAAATGTCACACTGCATTTGCGGACGGAGCCATGACAAAGTCCTGATTTGTCAAGTTTGCTGCACAGCTGCAGCATCGCCGCTCTGCTGCCAAGAGGAACTGCTTGGAAAGTCCTGCAGTGCAAATAAAGGACAGATGCAGGGTGGGGGAACAGCTACAATGGATACCACTATTAATATTAACTGCTAATATGCGTGTTCTTGTATGCAAATGTACAAATGAAGAGTTTAGGCCCAAAGTTAGATATCCAACCTTTGAAAGAAGTGACACCGACTCTTACTCTCTCTTAGTTTTTAAAGGACAGTAACTTACAGCTGCACTGTTGCAAATGTGAGGTTTGAAAAATCACTTTATACCAAAGGAAACCAAAAAGGAGAAAGGGGCAAACGATCTGATGCTGGCGAGTCCAGCTTTCTTAAGAGTGCTCAGAGTCAGTTTGTATTTCTCTCTTTCAATTTGTCACTTCATGTGGTGGAGAGGATTTCCTGTCAGTGACCATGACTGACACTAGAATTTCATTTAGACAAATGGGGCAAATCTATGAGGTTTCAGTTAGTGCGGATGGGACACTGACAAAACACTTGCATAGAGTAAAAACCTTGGCAAGCAGCTTTAAGTCTTTGTTTGACAATAAGATGACACTTTTGCTGACTGGATCCTGCATATTTTAGACATGTTCAGGCAATTACTTTCCAAAAATGGATTTGTAGCATTTCACTATATCATTTTCACTCCAACTGTTCTCCAACACAATTCAACAAGAGAGGCAGATTTTGATGAGGAGGTTGTTTTAATGCTAAATACGACCACATTTACAAGTGAATGTGAAATATAATCCTGCATGGTTTTGCGCTCTGGGGGCACAGACAGGAGATTCTTGCACCTCGAGTCCTTGAAACGGAAACACGTCTGGAGTCTGGAGCGTGAATGAGGTCACGTTGTGTGTGTGTGTGTGTGTGTGTGAGTGTGTGTGTGTGTATAAGACATATATAGACACATATCTGTGAAGGTTGAAAAAGGAAACCACGTATAGTTTCAGAGTGGCAGGTGTACAGCGTGTAGTTCAGCAACACATGCTCAGTCAGAGGAGGTGCAGCAGGAACACACACACACACACACACACACACACACCCTGCAGGTGGAAAAACTGAGAAGTCTAACTAGTTAACAGCCAGGAAAAAGAGAATGTTGTGAAATCTTGTCATCCGTCATCTATGGATATTATGAAGTGATGCACAGTGAACCAGACTTGGCGGCTCTAAAACAACAAAACCTATATCATTCCTGGTCTGGATCATGATGTTCCATGGGAATCGGGTATAATTTATCCTGGGAAAAAGGGCAAAGCATTGCTCATAATGTTGAAGCAGATGAGAGATGACGACCTTTAGAATAACAAGAGTCTCACTGCCTGTTTCTTACCTGTCTGTCTCTCTCTCTCCTCTCTCTCTCCCCACCTTCCATTGTCTTTCCCCCCCTTCCCTGTTTCTTCATCTTGCGACCTTTTCCTCTCTCCTCCCTCTCATCGCGCTTCCACACAGATCGTATGAACGTTCAGAGAGAGAGAGAGAGAGAGTTCAGAGAGGCAGGAATGTGTTTTCGTGACCCACATCCTTTGAACAGAACGTGTGCGTAAGAGGAACGGAGAGGGCAAAGCTGCTGACTTGTGGGCCTCGCACGCCCGCAAGCTCCCTCTCCAAAACTCTCCTCCACCCTCCTTCTGTCTCTCTCTCTCTCTCTCTCGTTACCTTTCTCCTCACCTCTGCCCCTTTGACCTGCACTTTCCCACCAGCCCTTTTTCTGTCAATCTTCCTCCGCAGAAGGAAATCTAATCAAGGAGGGAGTGTCCTAATGGATTGTTGAAAGCAAGTGTGAGGTTGGCTGTGTATGCTGGCGCCGTTACACTTTCACAAGTTTGAATGTGATGAGAAGGCCTGGGACACCTGGGAGCTGCCCAGTGCAAGCACAGGCTTCTACTGGTGGAGGCTGGTGCAGGGATTTGAACCAGCAACCCTCCAGTCACAAAGCCTGTGTCTCGAAACTCCAGGCTGCTGCTGTCTATGTGCATATGTGAGGTCTCTATGTGTGTAATGTGTGTGTGTGTGTGTGTGTGTGTGTGTGTGTGTGTGTGTGTGTTTAATGTACTATGTGTGTGTTTTAGGTCTCTATCCTCCTCGCCCCCATTCACTTGGAGAAAGAGATTCCTCCCTGTCTGTCAGCAGAGCCCCATTAATACCTACTCCTACACACACACACACACACACACACACACACAGATACACACAGATACATAAACTCCTCTGTCAGCAGCTTTGATGAAGGCTTACATGTTTGGAGGCACTCTTTATAGATTTAAAATTCCTAGAAAAGACATCCACATCAAACATGAACTTCACTGGATCTTTCCAAACAAACAAGCGACAAAGTGAATGGAAAAATCTGTTATGTCAATGTTTACAGCAAAATGTGTTTTGGTTCTATAATCCTAATAACATAGTCACACGTAAATCTTTCCTTTTAAAAATGGGACCAAACCTTCTAAGTGAGTTATATGTACTTAGAAATAAAAAGGAAAATATTGTTTTTTGACACTCTTATATGGCACAAAGACATGTTATGTTATTGCCATATAAGTTTTCCAGGGTCAGAAATGTGCATACCAATAATTTTAATGACAAAACTAATGAGGACTTCACACTGAATTTATTCATTGACGATCAGAAACAATCAAACAAAAAGCTGGGTAAACTATGGCAGAAACTCTAGTCTGTGATCTTCATAAGGGAGAAAATTCTAGTTTGAGAACTGTTTTGGGATTTTCTTAACCCTGTCTGATATTACTTACTGTTCCACAATGCGCATTTAAAAGTTCTTTCAGCTGCAAAAAGTGGACAAAATTCTTAGTTTAGGTGTGTCAATGCTCTTCTGCTTCCCTGTTGACGAGCCCTCAATGATCATACCCAGTCTATGTGGATCAGTTCTATGGTAGATCTGGTCCGTCCAGCTGGCTTCGACCAAAACAAAGTGCTGAGCCAGGCAGACAGCGCGAGGTCAGTGTTCGCAGTGTGAAAGGTTGGAACCAGAAGGTGTAGATCTCCCACAAGCAGTAGCCGGCACCAGAAGCGGGTTAGATGTTTGCGTTGAGTGACGGAAAATGGAAGAAAAAATAGCGAGAGAGGAAGACAGGAAGAGAAAAAGATATGCGCACTTGGACACACGTGTGACCTCTTTCCACTGGCTCTACTCCCCGCCTATAATCTAAACTCCAGACATAACAGAGAGAGAAAGGAATAGACAAAGACGGACAGATAAAAAGTGCATTTGTGAGAGAGATAGAGAGAGACAAAGAGAGAGAGCTAGAGAGGATGGAGTGTCTTAGAGGTCAGTCAAACACAAATGAAAACATATATGTGTATATTCACTGCAGTTTCTTATTGCCCTTTTACTGGCTGTCCACACCAATGGGGGTTCATGGAGATTAATGACATAACCGTAACCTAGGGAAACTGGAAATAATGGTGACAAAAACTCTGAGAGCAGCAGCAATATGAGTTTTGATGCTCTATTACAGCAGTGATTCTCAACCATTTTCATATTAAGGACCCCTAATTTAGTACACATTAGAGCAACGGACCCCCATTTGATGAGATTTTGTCTCTCAGACCCCAAATCTGAGAATATTCTTTAGATATTTGTTAAGATATGATTTTGTCCAGAATTCCATGACTATCTGTATTGTAGGTAGAGAGATAACAGTGAAACTATGATCAAAATAGCCTTGTAAATCATGTAAATAATGGTGAAGTTTAACAATTCATCAATTTGCTGGGGAGCCCTGGAACCCCCTCAAGGACCCCTGGTGGTCCCTGGACCCCACGTTGAGAACCACTGGATTACAGTAACAGTACCGCACCCTGGTGAGGTATTTAGGTATCTTCATTTATAGTATTGTGCCATGATTGAGCCTAGGTGTGCAGAGCAGAGCATCGACTGCTTTTGTTTAGAAAGCTTTTTCTTTGTTTTATCAAATCTTTTCCACTTTCTGGTGCATTCTTTTGGTGATTTCTCGCCATGAATTCATGGTCATGTTCATGTTCATGTTCATGTTTTTTGTGGTCACTAGAAGATGGGTCATAGAGATGCCAGTACCAAACTTGTTTTTGTAACTTTTCTTCAATTTGGTCCATCTTGGATGAGTTGTATACAGCGCCAGAAGGGACGTGAGGTAGTATTTTCATCGGAACTCCCGCTTCAATACTCTGACAAACCAATCAATGCTGCAAAAAGATTGATTTTGTTGACCACAAAATGTTCGCACTGAGCTGTAAACAGAGGCAATCACCTGGAAAAGGAAGTGGAGATGCTTTCCTACAAGGTAACACAACCGATCGTGTCATCTATCATGTAGTGGTAGCCGGTGTGTGAAGAATTCCACCGGTTGGGCCAGCAAGCCTGTGCAGGCTGAGGCCAATGTGCTTTGTTTTGTCCGCAAACACGTCTCTTCGTTCGTATGAACCAGCAAAATTGTGTTTCCGCAGCAAATATACTGCCAGCTTAAACATCTGCAGAGTCACATACAGTATGTATATACAGCAGGTCTGTGAACGCTTTATTTTTACAAGGGTAGATAACAACCCCAAGGACATGCAGTGCAAGCTACTGCCCATTAAATTGTATCCCGGTACCTCTGGACAATGTCTGTATTTCACCACCTGTCCTTTAAGCAATTTGGTACACATATACACATATACAGACAGGTTAGGTGCTCTTGTTCTAGGCTACTGTGACTGGGATTGAACCAGCAACCTTTCCACTAATAAGCAGATTACTAACTTCCCTTCCTGGTGGGAGGAAACAGGAATCATCTGTTCACATATGAAGATAGAGAACGGGCACCAATGCAGGCACATACACAAAAATGACACACAGGTAGACACACACACACGCACACAAGGCCTTGGCTGGCACCAGATGATGTCAGTATGTGTGTGTGTGTGTGTGTGTATGTGGTGGGAAACACCGGACTAATCCTGTGGGACAGGCTGTCTGTCTCAACGTGAAATATGAGTGATGTCAGACTACTGCTGTATTCTCCCAGTAATGACTGGGAATAGAGTGTGTGTGTTTTCTCGTCTGTGTGTGTTTTCAGGGTGGTGTGGGACTTGAGAATGCCTCGTCTGTCTGTCTGTGTGTGTGTGTGTGTGTGTGTGTGTGTGTGTGTGTGTCTGTCTGTGTGGAAATGGCTTTTCACAGTCAGGGGAGTCTAAAAACACAACGGAGGTTCGGAAGCCAACGGAGCGGGGAACTTGAGTGTGCTAACAATGCCTCTGATGCTGTAAAAAGTGGTTAGTTGTCTCAACTTGAAATAATGAGTGAACTAGTTGCATTGACTTTTTTGAGTTTTAACCACTCTTTCGGTTTTGTGGTGTCAACATAAAGACAACAGTTGAGTCAACAAAAAGAATTTGTCCCATTAACTAATAAGAAGTTTTCTTAACAACTAATATTTATTTTCCTAACAATGTCACATTTTAACAACTAATATTTAGTTTTCTGAACAACAAATATCAAGTTTTCCTAACAATAATGTCAAGTTTTAACAACTAATATTACTTAGTATGTATGTTATTAGAACTTGAAATTTCAAGTTCTACTAGCTACATTTTATGTCCTCTTAACTACTACTGTCAAGTTATATCAACTAGCACTGGTTTTCCCAACTGAATCTGTTAGTCATATCAACTAATAAATGATAGTTACCTTAACTTAAACCATGGTGTGAATTAGTTGCATTGGCTTTTTTGAGTTACACCAACTTCTTTTGTTTATTTTTGTCAAAATACATGTTAAACCATTAAAATTATGGCACAAATTCAATTTGTCATTCATAACACATTAGGCCTTTGTTATACGAAACATCTTAAACATCTCTTAAAAACATGAGGCCCCCTAACAAATCAAGAGTTAAGAGAACTAAGCAATAATACAATCAACTGAGCACAAATAAGTACAAAGGAGACAGTGATGCGTTTCTCATTGATATACGTTTCTCCAAATCTAAAGTCTGTCCAACTCCATTGACAGTTAGGCTTATGACTTATTAAAATGAAATAAAGTAAATATGAATGAGAGTGAATCCGAGTGTGTCCGAGCCAGTCTTTGGAAAAGTACCCGACTGCCTGGACCTTTTTTTTTCTCCCCTCAGGTTGACAGGTACGGGTTGTTTTATGCGCAACAAAATGGGTTGGATGGGTTCGGATAGGATCTTGTGCTGGGTCGGGCGGTCGCAGGTCAGAAAAAAGCTGACGTGCGCATCACTACTGTACACTAAAGCTACAACCTTTACACTTTAATCCTTGGTAGATCCCTGGTGGTTGGAGTCCTAATAAAGACATTACATTTTGTGGGTCTTGTCAAACTGGTATTAACCTGTGGGAGAAAAGACAAGGGACAAATCAAAATACATTTTTCACAAAATTTGGTGGCACAACCATGGCATTTTACCATGGAATCACACATTTAAGATACTATTTTGCTACATACTGTAGTGGCCTAAATAGATTTTTCATTGCAAATTTGCATAAATAATATTTAATTTAATATTTGTAAATATGTTTAATTTTTTATAATAGAAAAAGCAACAAAGGATACCTGCCTGCACAGTCAAAGATGAAAGCTCAGTGCTCATTATCTTAGTATGTTTGATCACTAACTAGTATATTACTATAACATATTTAACACCCTGCCTTAATTTAAAAATCTTCACCAGCTATACTGTCGTAATTCATATTCACACTTTTCTAGATATTTTTTTTATATTTCTCTGCATTTTCTCTTGTTTGTGATATATCTTTTCTTTAGTTTTTTCTACAGATCTATCTTATCCAGCGTGTCATTTTGATTTTATCAGCTAGCATGTCAATCATTATGATTTAAAAGCCTGCATGCCTCCATCTTTTATATTTAACACAGCATGTGTCTATCGTTTTGTTTTGTGGCTGGTCCCTTTACTAAAACAAGAGATGGAGGACAGTTGTGTGTAGGCTACGCAATGTAGGCAATGTTTTCTGGCTACGCCATGAAAGTTATATAACCACTAACAAAAGAACATAAGTAAAATATCACATAAAAAACTATAAAATACTAATAAAACACACTTTACATAAATTTACTCAACCCTAGCTTACTAGCTCTTGTCCAGCTTTACCTCTTGTCCTCGTCTCCTTTCTCTAGCTGTCAGCTTGCATGTTTATATTTATATTTAATATTGCAATTATTGCCTATCAGACATTGTCTGGCCAAAATACACCTGGAGTGTTGTTTTGGTAGTGTCAAGTCCCCTTATAATGTCTTATGAGACTTTTCTGACTACTTGCGCTAGCCTAAACAGTAACTGTTACTTACTTTTCCACTGCATGGAACTTACTTTTTGTTGACAGTAATTCTGAATACCAATCTCCAGGACCCGGTAAGGGGATCCTTGGGTGGAAGAGTAAATTTAACTGATTTAACTGATGGATAAATAGATTGAAGTCACAAGCTATGCTAACTAGCTAACTGTAAAGTAGCTAATGTTAGAAGCTCAAGTTAAATCATATGTGCATTGGTTTTCATTCCCTATGATTAACCTAGCTAACTCTGATTTATAGTCCAAATGCAAGTTGTAGCTTACTGTCTATCCAATAAGATATTCAACTCTGAAAGCTTGAAATATCAAGCTAGCAAATATCCTTGGTCAGCAACTAACTTTACTGATAAAATCACAAACTTTACTGTGATATGTGTTACACCTAGTCAGTATTAGTTACATAAAATAAATCTTTATAACATATATGTTTTATTTTCCACAAATTATAACTCACTGTGCATTATGTGTCGTTGGCATCTGTCGGCGGTGTCAAAATGGCAAGAGAAGAGCACCACATGGCACGTTGCAAATTTGATGCACAGGTTCAACCAGCAGGGGCCGTTGATACACGGGTTCAACCGCAGGGGCTGTCAATCATTTTCACACCACCTGACATACACCAGAAATTCCCTGAACTCGAAAAGATAAGTTGAAGGGCAAGTTCTGGCAACTTACAATTATAATAGTCAAAACAACTTAATATTTTAAGTCCCTTTGATGAAAATATAATTTTTGTTGATGCAACAACAAATATTATGTATTGCTGACAAAAATGAAAAAACCCTTTTTACAGTGTGTTTGTTTACCTTCGAGTGTGTAGGTACGGCTCCCAGGGTACTTGTCTTTCTCTAGCTATGTGTGTGTGTGTGTGTGTGTGTGTGTGTGTGTGTAGTAATGAGCTGAGGAATGGCTCAAAGTGCGCAGTCCGGAGGTTCGACGTCTCCCAAGCTGTCGACAAGTCCGACACGAATCAGGCTCGCTTTGTTTCGCTCCAGCTGTTAACTTGTTGGACTGCGTTTGCCTGGAACTCGCTCGACACTGCATACGTTTCGACTTTACGCCGCAGGTCGTGTTGCCGATGACGACAGCTTCCCCTGGTCTCTCTCTCTCTCTCTGTGTGATTGACGGCCGCGATGGAGCCAATCCAAAAGCTCCACAACTGAAGGACGTTTCCAACCAGAGGAGTTTTTACTGACTTCTTCAACTCTGTTCTTCAGCTTTTCTCTGGTGTGCCGGACTCCCTAGAGCGCAGGAATGAACGCCGGCGTTAGTTTGAGAGGTTTTGGGGAGGTGGGGGTGGGGGGGGGTGGGGGGATTCCATGGGAGAGGCTGGCAGATTGTTGCATATCCTGCCGCAGCTGCTCTCTTACTTAACTCCGTTTGGCCTCCCGGTGGACGCGCAAAACCCGAGAAACCCCAGTCTCTCCCAGCTCTTTAGCTCAATTTATCTCTCTTCCCCTTCTCTTTCCTTGTACGGTACTCGTCTGTAATTTATACGCTGCGGCCTTCTCATATACGTCCCCTCATGCAAGATTTGGAGTCTCGGCGGGACCCGACTGTTGTCTGAATAAAAGCCAGATGAATAAAAATAAATCTCCCTCTAGGTTTACTTACTCTGGATTCTCTCTATCTTCTATTCCTGTCCCGCGCCACATCTCTATCGCGGGCCTCTCGTCTGCGTCTTTCTTTCCCTCGCTCTCTTTTTCGTTTCATCCTCCGTGTCTCCCTCGCTTCCGATGTATCGCGCTCCAAACCGCTAAACCATATGTCCATACTGCCGGGCGTTGAGCTGCAAATCCCCGTCGACGTGGGTGAGTTCAGATTCCGGACCTTGCTCTTTCCGCCTCTTTTCCAGCTTTTCATCAAGCGCACTGTACTGTATGTTTGCTTGGAGATGTCTCAAAAAACGTATTGTTTTATATACATTATACGCACTTATTGTTTATATTCCCAGAGTGTCTGGGATGGAGATGAGCTTCATGTCATTTTTTCAATGTATGACCAGAATCTGAACTTGAACTTGAACTGAATCTGGCAGGGATTTCTCGAACTCTTTCTCCCTTCGTCTTTCTTCTTGCTCCCCCTTTCTATCCTCCATGACTTCTTCTCTCCATCCGCCCCATATATTAACCAGGACAGGAGCAGGGGTTTCATACAGGCTGGGAGCCAGCGGCTGGATAAACATGACATCACAGCCTTTGGTCTGTGGGATGAGAGTAGGAGTGATCCAGCGCTTGACTGATGTCTCCTCTGTTCCCGTATCCCTTATTCAGCACATAGTTGACTTGGCTTGCCTGCGTAGGACGGACGGTTAGTGGCTTTCTTCTTCATTAGCTGCACCCACACCGGTGCAAAAGTGCTAACTTCACATCAACTGAATCTTAATAAGTAACTTTAACGCGATGTGACGTGCGTACGCAGAGTTCCGCCTCAGTCTCACTGCACACAAAAAAAAAGTCTGGAGGCAATTTATGTTGAGTTGGATTGTTGTTGACTTTCTGTATTTCTGTCAACTTTTTGAAGTGTGCAGTATGGAAAAAAGTGGTTTCAATGAAGCTGAACAAACTGTTTTACTGTAAAGCATCACTGTATTTCTCTTAGGTACTACAGCTACTGCAGTCACATGAAATCACAACATGGATACAACAAATTTGTTAATTTCAAATGAGAGCAATTTTTCATAGATGTTTGAGATGTCTTTCCTAGAAAAAAAAAGTATTAAGTAGTTTTATTTTCAAGGCCTGTCTTGCCAAGGTCCTAGTTTCCCTAAGGACATTGAGATCATCTTCATTCCATTGTAAATCAATAGGAAAATGATTTATAATACCATCATAAGGCAAAGATTTGAATGCCGACGTAAATTAATAGCAATAAAATGAACTAGTGCTAAACTACTCTTTACACTCCTCCCAGTCGAGCGTTAGGTTAACCTGGGACACAGATGGCATCTTCAAACTGAACCCAGCCCATTCTAAATTACACAAATCTCCACATTAAAAAACCGACCATTTGGCCTTACGTGAATCGCTCCACTGTTTCCACTTTTTCCCTCCCAGCAACAGCTCGTCCTTTACCCTCCCTCGCAACTTTGTGAAACATTTCCAAAAAAGCTCTAAATTTACTCATCATTATATAAGTTTCCAGCGCCTGCCCTTAACCGTTTTGTTTAGGCAGATGCCATCCTTAGGTGAAGCAGGGATAATAAAATAAAGTCAAAATGGTGAGACTGATCTTGTCCCAAATCTTTGATCTTCTCTGGGAGTCGGTGCGGCGCTCGCTCACTTTTATAGACACCAACCAAGCCGACCAAGGACCTCTATTTAAAAGACTTGTCTGTTCACTCCTTTCATCTGTATACAAGGCAGATGTCCTCCTGAAGTGTGAAGGTTGTCTCATGCGACGCTCGGGCCTCTTTTCTCTTCTAACCAGACAGAAAACTCGAAGGGCGTCTTCCATTTCAGGATTTGCGGCACTTGTACAGAGCGCCAAGTGCAACAGAGTTTTGTTTTCTGGTAGTTCTTCTTACAATCTGTTTACTGGGTGACTCTCCAACACCCGAAGTGGGCCTTTGGAACCCAGTGTCCCTCTGGCCCGCCGGTGGTAGGCGGGCGACCCGAAGAATGCAATGTTTTATAACTTGTTTGGAAAGACAGAAGCAGCGCATTTTTGACAGTTAGCTACCGCTGTATTGCGTGTGTGTGTGAATATGTGGTTCACGGGCTCCGGCTGGCTTTACGCAGCCCCGCTCTGCTCTCTCTCACACACACACACACACACACACACACACACACACACACACTCAAATACACACACGCTGAGGGCGCCGCCTGCACCCACTCGCTCTAATATGCAGTTTCCATTCTCTCACCCTGGTATTACTGGGAGTTAGTGGGGGAAAAAGGCCGCCGTTCTGGCCCTAGTGAGGCCGACTGAAGGCAGGCTGTGAACTTGTAGTGTGGAGAGAGAGAGAGAGAGAGAGAGAGAGAGAGAGCTATGACATGAGATAACCAGCACTATGCCTCAACCACACAAGTTTCCCTTATCATTAAACATGCAGTTAGCAACCATTTAAAGAAGAAAAAATGACACCAACTCTCCCATATTGACTGCTAGCATTAAAGTAAAGCACATTATGGCTTAGTATTGAAGTTAAGAGTCATTTTAAGGCATTTGCTCATAAATTTGTTTTATTTTATGAGGACAGAATCATTAATGTTTTTCAAATATTGCAAGCAATTTCTTTCCAAAATGGAAATATAGCACTTTGGAATGAAACCCCTCATGTACTGTTTTCTCCATTCAATCTAATTACTAGGTATTTCCTTATTGCACTCAAGTGCATGGCTAAACGTTACACTCGTATGTACAGTATGTGTTGCATTTAGTAGGCATGTTGAGGTTTCCTGACATGAAGGGGTGGGGGTGCTCCTGCCCGCTGCCTCTCATGTGCCCATGACCCTCTTAACCCACATCCTGTGAGACGGGAAGTCCACTTTGTGCAGGAAATGACCGTGATTGATTGTTCCCTGTTAACACAGAGCAAAGCGGGGAGCTGGAAGGAAGCGGCGGGTGAAAACGAGGCAATTCACACAAAGGGTGTTAGTGTGTGAGGTGTGTGTTGTACAGTAGTCACATAAGTGTGCGTGCGTGTGTGTGTGTGTGTCCATGTTGCAGGAGTTGCAGATGCATGATTGTGCATGCACGCCTATTTCTGGCGGCCTCTACAATTCCTTCATTGTATTTCCCTCTTTATTTGAAGCCTTCAGAGGGAGAACACATACTGTAAAGCCTGTGCTGAACGGACAACACGCTCACAGCTGCAGAGTCTAATCATTTAGAGCATGAAAGTTACACGTCATGCTGTGAAGGAAAACAACTTCTGCTGCTTTTAACTATGAACCTATGTAAAACAGTCATTAACAGTCTGTAGATAATGAGATGTGGAAGTTTCTGTCATCTGAAAACTCATATTTCATTTTTCCCTGTTTTAATCTCAGCCAGCCCTTCCACATTATCCATTAGGATTACAGCATGTGGCCCCATTTTGTCCCTAATATTTTCCACTTGCCTTCCCTTGGCCCAAAAGTATCCAGAAGCACTATGAGAATTGAAACTGATACTACAGTGGCTAATGGGTGAAATTCTCAAGTGTGTGTGTGAACGAGTGCGTATACAGCGTGTGTGTGTGTGTGTGTGTGATTTAATCCAGTCTAATGGGCAGCCTCCCACAGGACAAAGCCAAAAACAGCAGGTGTGTGAAACACAGAAAACAGACGAAATGTTTAGCCCATTAGAGTCTGACGGCTGAGTGACTTTGAACGCTCTGAGGAAGCAATTAATGACCAAAAAACAGAAATATTTTGTTACACCACTTCATTGTCCTCTCTCCCTCTGCCTCTGATTCTCAAATAAAGTTCTCACACTCACATTTGACTTCATCTTGAGTAACCCGAGGCCTTTTGGCGTACTGTAACAGTGAATACCGGATTTGTCATGGGTCAAAATTAATTGCCAGATAAGCGCTTGGTTGCCAGATCACTGTCTCCTCTGCTCTCTTTTTCCCTCTCTTTCATGAGGTAATTTCGCCTTTGACTGACATGACCAGCCACACCTTTAAAACTTAACTTATGTGCAGCTCAGATGGACCAGGGCAAAGCGTGGCCCGGACTAATTTCACATGTAGACTTCAACACATGCTAAGAATAAGGTCAGGCTGAGATTCAGACCAACAAATGTTGACTTAACCCCAACCTTCAAAACGGCCGGTGTCTGATCTTGACGTTAACACTGACATTGACACTTGACCTTTGCTCTTTACCGCTCGGCCATCGCTGGCCAGTGTCCTGGTCTTGTTGACGTGGGTTCCCTTTTAAAGGACGGGTCGTTTGCCCTTTAAGACGGCGGTTATTAACAGCGGGAAGCTGATGGGAACAAAGTGATGTGATTCGACACAGTCTGCTCGCACCTGTCGTAAATAAATACCTCAGTGCGGCCTTCTTAAAGGGACAGGTCATCAAAACGCAAAGCTGATGTAAACAGCTTTGTTTGGTGTAAGTCTTTGAATGTGACATTGTAATGGCATCTGGAGGACTAGTATTTTAACCTGTATAAAATAAGGTACATGAAAAATTTGCATGGCTAAGGTCTTTGGTAATGGATATTCTTAGACTAATATAATTTCCAAATCACTAAAATGTTTTAAGTTCTTACAAGAGTGATTTGGGTGCTTTAGAAGTTCAAAATGCAGAACAACTATGTAAAAATTTCTATTTGGGAGTAAATGAATTCCAAAGATATAGTAAAAGTGTTCGTATTTACAGTATGTGTATGTTTAACCCTAACTCTGTGTATGTGTGTGTGTGTGTGTGTGTCATGATTTTTTAGAATTCCACATGAAGCCTGACCTGGTGTACAGTATGTAAATTAAAATCCCACAACATGGAATTCAAACATTGTGTTGCTTAATGCAGCATAATTATGTTTGGGCCCGTGTCCTGGAAGCATGTATGTATAAACAGACCAGTATGGAACATGCGTGTTTGAACGCACGTGTGTATGCATTATTTGCACATGTATCTGGCACCTAGTGGGTGAATAATATCGATTTAGCTGTGGCGGATCCCTTGGGACGCCCACACACCATGTAGACCGCATTGATCTTGTGGCCCACATGTGTAAGAAGTTTGTTCTGCCACTGGAAGTACAGCTACTTCAGGATGATCTCACTCTTGGTGTAAGAAGCAGCCAAAACAAAGCTGTTGTTGAGAACACTAAATTGATGTGGAAAATCCTGAGGTGTTAGCGTCTCAAAGGTTTCTCCCCTTGGTTTTTAATCCGCTTTATTTCCTTACACTAATGAAACAGGTACAAAAGTGAATTGTGAAAGAAAACGCCCCTCTGAACTTCACCTAGGATTACCTTTGTGGTCTCACAGCCTTCTTTTTTCTAGTCTTTTCTATTATTCTCATCTGAAAATCTGTATTCAATGTCAGGCAACAGTGAAAAATGACTTGAGACTTGCGATCGCTACAGTGAATGCTTGTAAATGCTTTGGGTGGCATTTAAGATTCCAGCTAATGGCCTGTGAGACAGGATTAGCCTTACTGTGCCCATAAATTATTACCAATAAAGTTTTACAAACTGATTGTTCTGGTCATTTATGAGGGTTTTGTGCACATGGTGGGGACCCCGTGATAATAATACAATCCAGCCTGTATTCTCTTAGCTGTACTCACAACCGGACTGTGTTGAGCATCGATGGGTAATAATGGAGAGGAAGTAGCAAATTCCATGCCATAAATATTCATGGCTTAAAGAAAAGTTTCAAAATTTCCAAATGGAACTTGCTGTTGGGTAATTTTTTAAGACAAAGAATATCACTAAATTCAACAAAGTAACAAACATTGCAGGTTCTAGCTGCAGAAAGTGCCAGAAAACTTCATCAACAATCATTGGAAAGGCATTTGAAAGCCAACTTAGTATACTTTTCTTATCATAACAACTTACATGACACTATTTCAATTGTCCTCATATGTAAACCCCATATATTTCCTTGATGGTTAAAACAAATGCCAAGAATGAGTTGTAAAATACAATCGGTCCCAGGTTTCATCTTGATCTTAATCTTTTTTTTGCTTGTTTTTTTGCTTCGTACTCTCCCTTTCTAGGAAGAGTTTTATTACACTCTCCAGGCATCTCCATCCATCTGCAGGCTCAAGGGGAGTTGATAGCAGATGATTTAGATAATCCTTTTGGCCATCTTTCTTCCTTTTGTACTCTTCCTTTCTAGGAATGGTATATGTTACTCTCTAGGCATCCGCGAACATCTGCAAACTCAAAGGGGGTTGATCTACCACTAATATAGACCTTGTTGTAAATTTCCCAATTTGTGCTGAAAACAAAATCCCTGTGCACCAATATATACTTGTAATGAAAACATAAATCCCTCCCAGGGGGCTCTGTGTAAGGAATATTTCCCTTATCATGCAGAGAATGCCTCTTCCAAGAGCTGTGTGGGTTAGATATATGAACAATAACAGAGGGAGCAAAATATGAACCATGTGCTGGGGGTACATTGCTCAGTCCGCATGAGTTCAAAGGTCACTGTGCAGCTTAACAGAAGACAGACTGGTTGTTTTAAGCAATTTATCAGATACACCATCTACACATACTGTATCCGCCCCATAAGCTTCAAATGAGCCATCAAAGGGAATAGGGTTTCTTAAGAGCAGTCATTTTAAGTAACATCATCTTACTGGGTGTAGTTCCAATGAAGTTTATTACCAATCAGCTGTACTTGAGTCAAGTCAAGTCAAGTCAAGTTTATTTATATAGCCATTTGTCACAAGCATGTCTCAGAGGACTTACAGAGAGTAAGGTAGACAACCAACATGATCTCCCACAAATACGTGAATGAACACAAACTCTAAAATGGCGATTTATGTGCTGTGGACACGTATTATGGGAAAATAATGTTTCTCCACCGCAAACTGAAATGCGTCCCAAAGGTTGGTTAACGGTTACGTTTAGGCATAACGTTTAAGTAAAATGACTTTGGTTAAGTTAAGGCAAGTAAAACAAGTTTGGTTAAGGTTTGGGTTAAGGTTATGGTTAAATTTAGGCAAGTTAAACAACTTGGTTTGGGTTAGGAAATGGTTTGGTCATGGTTAAATAAGAAAAACGTTTGTTCAAAATTAAATTGTGACATATGGTTGAAATGTCATTTGAAAACACTGGGAATCAAACCCCGGTCACCGGCATCTAAGGCAAAGAGATACACCCATCCACCACGCTACTTCAATGTGACACTGCTTCCTATTTATAGTCGTGTCGCCTTCACATAACTGTTTTGTGCTGGGAAAATGTAGATTTAACACTTTATGTTCCACCAACACGTAATTTGCTGTTAACAAGTCATGTTTTGTGTGAGATCACTCTGTAGACAACATGCAAAGTATCATACTCTTCATTTAATTTTGGCCAAATATAATCTATAACTATACGTCCGGAAAACTTGAAATTATGCTTTACTCTAGCGAGCTAGCTAGCTAAGCGGCTACAGCTATTTGAATGTCATAGGACAGGTAAGCTAGCATGCTAACTTTAGCTAATATTTGCCACCTAATATTTGAGGCTACTTTAGGTG
Organism: Centroberyx affinis; assembly: GCF_046629955.1. NCBI lineage: Eukaryota > Metazoa > Chordata > Actinopteri > Beryciformes > Berycidae > Centroberyx > Centroberyx affinis. The sequence goes on along the minus strand of NW_027279595.1, from coordinate 263,881 downwards.
ACGTTACACACCACTCACTTTCCTACATGCATTATTTCGATGTAAGGTTTTTAGCTGACAGGGAAGGGTGATATATAGCCGGAATAATTCTCACTTCTAAATTTAATTCAAAGGCAAAGTGGAACTAATGCCAGGGAGAATTTGAGAACTGGATGTTTGCCTGAATGTGACTGGTTTTGCATAGTATTGGACTTTTTCAACTTTTGCTCGTCACATTGCGGGCCTGCTATGTGTCACCACCTATCCCATCATGCCGTGACAATGAACTGTTCCCCTGATGTAAAGTTGACCATATAGCACTGCTTTACATTCAAACTGAGTCAAACAGTACTTGCAAACAACTCTAACTTGTTTTTACCTGCTTGGAGCTACAGGTGGGTGGACTTTACTGCATCAGGACAATTCAGATAGTCTCAGGTAAGTTTCAGGTTTGGTATCCCATGCAGGTTAAACCAAACACAAATAATTAATTGCTAACACATTTTGACCAGCTCTGCTTTGCACTGAACATAGGCAAAGTGTCTCATCCCTCTGTTCCATTACTCATAAAGCGATGCTGTGAAACGCTCACTAGCCCCATGGGCGCAGAGCGTTTTACGAGGTTTTTTCCTGACATCCAGAGGACATTCCCCTGCAGTGAGAAGCTGGCTTATTTGGCAGGGAAATAACACCCAGTGGTTTGTTGTGTTAATAGATCTTGTAGCCCAGTTTCTCGGGGCGCAAATTGTGTGGTCCGTCGTTTGAGCTCTTCTGTCAGGTGTGGGCCGTGGCGTTATTTGTTAACTTTTCTAAACCCTTCACTCTCATGTTTCCTACAGGAATGCAGTGGGTTCCCTGTGATTTTACATGATGCAGTGAGTTTTAGTCACCATTATTCCAGGCTTTGAGCAATATTCCCATAATGACCATCTAAGTAATGAAAGAAAAATGCTTTTAGGCGTAATTACTACTATTAATGACGTCAGCATTACAGCACAGGTCCTGTGAGATTCTCCAGAGGTTATGGACAGTCATGTCTAAACCTACTAGACAGAATTTGATATGCTAAATTACACTTAATTTCCTGCAATGTATGATTTAATGCTGATGAATTAATGCACCAGTGTAATGACGGGCGCTAATGTTGCTGTTCCAATACACAGAACAATTAAACTAGATCATCACTGACTGCCAATCACATTTTTGAAGTTAATTTTGTAATGTGTTATAGGATTTCTGGGTATTGAAGTCCTCTAAATTCAAGCATTTACCTCTTCCTGCCATTTAAGACCACCAATGTGTAAATATTGTATAGAGCAGCTTTAAAGTTGTTAGTTATGATGATGCTTCCTCACTGTGGAGATTTTCTAAGAAACGTAAATAAAGAGAAGTTTTACTGCCCACCAGTCATCCATTGGCTAAGGCTGATTAATTGGGTGCTTGAAATCTCTACTAAAACTAAACTAAATGAGGACTGAGTTGAAGACACAGCGGCAGAAAGAAAGGAAGAAAGAAAGAAAGAAAGAAAGAAAGGAAGAAAGAAAGAAAGACCAACCAAAGAAAAGAAGAAAGCCGGGCTGTTTGTATTTGTCGCACTGCAGGGTGACAGAGGGTGTGCGCGTGTGTGTTTTTCCCTGTTTACCTTCTGTCTGTGTTTGTTTTTCATCTGAAGGATCTGGAGTTTAGCCCAGGAAACAAGGCTCATTAAGTAAAGCAGCGGGTCCCCACCTCTGGCCACCGCAGAGAGCGACGACCTGGTCCTGGGTCAGCCATACCTTTGATGACGATTTGATTTACAAGTGAAAAACAAGCACACGTATGAAATATCACTGTAATTAATCGTATTGAGGGTTTGGAGCCAGGAGGGTGTGAGTAAGCTTCGACTTTACAGGAGAGCCAAAGTCATCATTGGTGCTTTTGATGCTAGATAGATCTCATAAAGAGCTTTAATATGATACATAAGACTCATCTTTTACCAAAATGCATCTTTCTCCCCTCTGGCTCCAAGCCTACAGTATATAATGCAGTGTCAAAGGTCACCCACCCACTTCATTGGAGCAGCATAAAGGTGGCTCTGTACCTCAAAGTTGTTTTTAAGCTACTGCACTATGGTAGCGGTGACATATTTACCCCAAAGGACTCTGGGATAAATCAGCCTCTTTCACACTCTTTGCTTTTCTTGGTGACAGATCAGCCTTGACCGAAAACTCTCGTTTTAGAAACTTGCTTTCGTTCCCGGCTGCCAAAGCGGAGTAAAACACCGTTATGTCATTTCGCATAGTTCGGGGCTGAGTCGGTGCGGTGTGATTTTTGGACCTTGGTATCTGTGAAGCAAATTATTGGTGTTTGGGGTCTCGCAAGCATAGCAAAGGGATGATTACCCATCGTGCAGCACGCTCTGTATATGGCCCACCCCAGCGAATGAGCTCTCGCTGCGTGTCGAGCTGCATAAAAGTGGAAACGGCGTTGCGTAAAAATCCAAAGATTCCGGTGTTCACGCCAGCAGCTATGACAAACTTATCTTTAGGGTGTTTCCATTTGGCTCTGTGGTGTGACAACTCTGTGTGTGTGTGTGTGTGTGTGTGTGTGTGTGTGTGTCTGATTGTCTGACAGAGGGAAGGGGTCGCACGGAAGTACCAGGAGGAGCAATTAGACTTTTATGAGAGGAACTGAATTTCCAGTCCCCACATTTATTATAGAGGAACATTTCACGGGACCGGACCTTCCCAGGACAAAAAACCTGCTCAAACAGAGAGACAAAGAGAGAGAGAGAGAGAGAATGAGAGAGAGGGAGAGAGAGAGAGAGAGAGGGAGAGGTTCTACACACAGTGCGTATCCTGCACACAGGAAGAGCCCTCTTATTATTTAATGCTCCCTGTAAATAATCTGAATAAGTAGCCTGTTTACTGGGCTCAGCTTGGCCTCTGAGCGGCTGCAAAACTTTTCCGTGGTGAGAAACGGTCTGCTTGTAAACCGCATTAACAAGCGAGCTCGCTAACGCCGCCGGACCTGGACGCCATTGTTGTCTGCAGGGCAGAGTGTATTTTTATCCTGGCAAGGTGCTGAAGGTACAAGGACTGAGGGTTAATCATGTAACTAGGAATTTGGCGTGAATATGAGTTGTGGAAGTTACTCTTCAGTTGATCTACAGATACAGTCGGCCTACATTTCTTGCAACAGGAAAAATGACACACAAGTGAGTTGTGTGTGTAGTTTGTATGTTCCTCAATGTCCGCCATTTGGAAAATGTGACACTCGCTCTTACAATTTGATTGTTCATAGTAAAATAAAACTCGCTGTGGCTACCAAGCTAGCAAACTAGCTTCCTAGTTACTATGCTAGTTATCATATAGGAACCAAATCAATTTTTCATAAAGCAAAGCTAGCTGTGCATTATGGGAGTTATCTGCATGGCTTGAACACCTCTTTAAACAATCGGTTTGCTTGGTTGGGGCCACCCGTTGTAAACTGACAAACTTGTTATTTCATCTTGTATCCAGACTTATCAAGCTGATTTCAGGATTTTTTTTGTGAAATCATCTTACTGCACTGGCAGATAATTTTATCGGTTTCAACAAATTTAACTTTTTCTCAGTTTAATGTAGGCCTAACTTGTTTCAGGACATTTACTTGAGATTTTCTTCATTGTTTTATGATGATCTCTTGAAAGAAGTCATATTGGCATGTATCAAGTGAAATTTATTAAAGTAACATCTGCAGTTTTATCATTTTCATTTTTGGGTGGAAAAACTATATTCATATTTATATTGTTTTCAGTTACATCACTAGGTGTGGGTGATGTGCAAATGCCACAAAGCAAGATATGGATACATGCTGCGTTAAAACAAGTGGAAACTAAAGAGATTATTCATACATTTATGGTCACTGCTGATTCCTATAGGGCAATTCTCTGTTCCTCTTCTACAAGGAGGTCAAAGGTCAGGCTCAGCTGCAGAACAGCAGTGCTGGAGCTGGTAGTGGTTCAGTGTCTTGGTCAAGGACACTCTTCCATTTTATCCCCAATGTAGCCGAACACTGATCTGAGGCCAGCGAACCCGCTTCAGAGCAACGACCTGATCCGAGTGTGTCATCAGCGGGAGACATCTGCTGAGCGCACAGAAAAAGGGAGGAGAGCGGGAGCCGAGTTCAGTGTAACAACACGAGGAACGTTCCCCTTCGCAGCGCCCCGTCTTGGCCTTATTCCGCACCAGACGGGCCTTTCAGCCGACTCAGGCCTTTCTGCGGAGCTTGTGTTTTCGCGATTATGATCTTAAGCTGCGTTCATAAACATACCTCCCCAAAGTGTTTTCCCTCCCTCTCCCGGGACTGTTTTCATCTTTGTTTTAGCTCCTTTTTTCTCTTTTTGCTGTCTCCCCCCCCCCTCCCTCCTTTCCGCCAGTCAACGAAGTGCCAAGTGTTTGTAGTAAACACATGAAAACACACATAAATCATGCTCAATGGATTTTCCCATAACAGACTCAAAATGAAAGAAACTGAAGTTGAAACAGGTGTAAACTAAACTGAAAGACAAACACCAGGATCAACTCTGAAACTGAAGATAATTGGCTAAAAGTAATTTATCCCAATAACAAGCCAATGTATGCCTCCCAACCCCACTTTGAAAGAAAGCATACTGACCATATAATTATTTTGAATTATTTTGTATTATTTTAACATTGTACATGCTTATTAAATCCCTAAATGCATCTCTTAATAGAATCAGACTGTACAAGTTTGTTTTCCTCAAATTTGAGCTAAGAATTAAACATTTTTAAAACTTTGCACTACCTTTCATTATGTCTCGAAATCAATACTTCTACCAAAAGTCACTACAGTACAGGTATTATTTTTCTCTTTCAGGAGGAGGCTGGTTCTCCGTCGCAGCACAGTACAGCATGGAGAGCGAAGTGAGGAGAGCTGGATGATCTCATTTCCTCACCGGGGCAAAAACATGTCAGCTTCAACCTACATCTGTAAAGAAAAGGCTCTATTTATACCGAGGCTTGACCAAAATGTACCGGAGCTGCAACCTACAACCACAATGTGATTTGTGCCTATGGAGTTGAACGTTGTAATGTCCGACTCTGCAGCTCAATAACTGCAAACCAAACTGTTTGTTTTTGAAGTGCCGTACACTCTGTCCTCGAAAGAGCTCAGGCTCGGCGGGATCCGTGTCAGTGGATCTCAGACCTCCTGACCGCAGTGACAGGCAGAGAGGGAGAGAGAGAGAAAGAGGGAGAGAGAGAGAGAGAGAGAGACAGAGAGAGAGACGCATCTCCCTGCTGAGTTCATCTCTGCTTCACTGGAAGTCGAGTCGAGACGCAAGGCAAGATGCTGTCGGGAAAACCCAGACCACCGCAGGCTGTGAACCGAGGCCAAGGCCAGAGCCTCGGCCTGCCAGATGTGGGGGTGTGGATCCCCGGATCTGGCCCTGCCTGTGGCTGGCTGCACTAGGTGACCTGGGCCTGTGTGTATGTGTGTGTGTGTGTGTGTGTGTGTGTGTGTGTGTGTGTGTGTGTGTGTGTGAGTGTGTGTGCATACTGTAGATAGTTAATATTACATCCATATACCTATACTGACTGTATAGTATGCTGCCCATCACTTGTTTTGTCCCGTTGCACTGTACTGATAGAGGAACAATATCTCACATATGGACACACCACATTTTTCTTTATTTGTACTATTTTCTACATGTTGTTAACAGTAAAGACACCAAAACTATGAAATAACACAAATGGAATTGTGCAGTGACCAAAAAAGTGTTAAACAAGTTGTGTTTTAGATTCTTTAAAGTAGCCGCCCTTTGCCTTGATGGAAAGGCAAAGGCTTTGGAAAGAAATTCACACATAGGATCAACTTCACTATTTATATTTGTCTAAGAAACTAATTTCAAGCATTTAAGCAGAAGCCTTTATATCAGAATGGCTTTAAGAGGATGAAAAACATAGAACATTCAATCAGGTGTGTCCAAACTTTTGACTGGTAGTGTATGTAGTAAAGTAATTCTGATGCTGATCCATGTGTGTATGTGTGTGTGACACAGTTAGCAGGTTAAGGTAGGAGTCAAATATAGTATGTGTTTAGTGCACACACACACACACACACACACACGCACTCACACACACTCATACACACTTATGTATGACCCAAGAAAGTCTTTGCGGGTGAGAAAATGTTTTCGGACCATATGGAAGAGCATGCACATGAGTGTGAGTGTGTGTGTGTGTGTGTGTGTGTGTCTGCGTCTGTGTGTACACAGCGCTGTAAGTCTAGCAGCCAGACTGTTATTGCAGCTGCAGCCAGCCCTCCTCCTCCTCCTCTTCCTCCTCCTCCTCTTCCTCCTCCTTCTCCCCTGACTCACACTTCAGGTGCTTTCCACCCTCTGCTCTCCTCCTTTACTTCCTCTTCTCTTCTTCCTCTTCTTCTCCACTTATTTGACTATTCTTTTTTCCCCTGCCGCCTCTTTTTTTTTCTCCCTTCAGTTCTCTCCCACTCCCCCAGCTCTGAGCCAGCGCTTTGCCCACATTCTTTGAATTCATGCCAACCAGAGAATGACTGACAATCCCAGTTGGCTAGACAGACTACTAACTCCCTCATTAACCCCGCCCCCTTGGTCCCATGTGCCAATGCAGCGCTATAATGGAGTGCTATAACACTATAAACTATCGCCATGACAACGGTCAGATTGAATGGGCTTACCTACTTCCTGCTTGCTAAGCCAAACAGTAATTTGAGGGTGTGTTTCGTAGGTATGGCCTTGAGTACATGCGTGTGTGTGTGTGTGTGTGTGTGTGTGTGTAGGTGTGCGCTCATGCACACATGCATTTATTTGTAGGTATGGTGAAAGCGAGCCATCTTTAAGCTATTACATGCTTTCTCAACATTCTTTCAGGCCACATTGTTTTATCTGAGCAGTGATATGGAAAGCAGGTTTTCCTCACTTCTAACCAAACAAGACATTCCTGCCTGCTGCACTGTGCACACCCTGAATTTTTTCTACCATGTAAAAAGATAGGTGATGGGTTTTTCTTTTAAGTTTTTTTTTGGAATGCTAATGCCCACCCTTTGATTTGTGTGATTTGTGAATATCCTCCTTTTTAACCTTTATTTAACCAGGAAAGTTGACTAAGCGCACATTCTTCTCTGAGATGAAAGTCCTGATATTGAGGCCAAAACGTTCCTGTAGTCCAATACCATTTGTTTCCTATTGTCCTGTTATTGTATATGATTCAGGAATTAAGCATATTCTTCTGCTGCACTTGTAAGTCACAGGTATCACTAAACTACCTGAAACAAGAGAGTGTATATGTATTTTCCCATATAGGTTTGGATTTTTTTGAAGAGTTTGACCAAGACAAACTGGGTTAGCAGTTAGCTGAGATTGACAGTGACGACAGGATAACCTGTAACACCTCCAGCTATTTTTCAGCCTCTGGCACAGAATTGTTGGAGTCACCCCCGTCCTATAGCCGAGCTGCAGCAATTTGTTAATAGCATACCTCTATCTCTTCTGCCAATCTCATCCTGTAGTCTGCCGCTAAAGTATGCAGTGTTATGTCTAATAAATACCTGGGGAAAATAGCTCAAGGGCTTTTTGCTAATAATAGATGGAGAGATGAAGAAACTGAATGGAGTGACAGAGACAGACAGAGAGTGAGAGAGGTGGAAGATGGAGGTGTACAGTATGGATGCATGGATGTACAAGGTAGTGTGGAGATGCATGTAGACACACACACACACACACACACACACACACACACACACACACACACACACACACACACACACACACACACACACTATAAACCCACCCAGAGAAGACTTTTTTCAAGCTTTATTTATTGAGGGAAAGTTGGCTGAGCATGCATTCTCTTTCCAGCAACACCCTGCTTCACATTCAACACCTGGCAGCTGCCCAGTACAGCCACAGTCTTCTACTGGTGGGCACTGGAGCAGCTCCACTGGAGAATCTGGGGGTCAATGGCACCTGGACAGTAGCTGTTGAGGGAGGGGAGAGAGTCACTCCTTCACTTTCCCAACCCGCATTTTCCCAGCCGCTTCTCTGACCTTTACGCCGCCGCCGCCACATCCTGGTCCTGACTGATGAAACCAGAGGAATTTAAAAACTGCCATTTTCAAAATCAGGCAAAAAGCTGTTCTGTGATGAAAAATACATCACAAGCTACTGTGGAGGGATTTTTTGTGATAAGGTCTCCAGGGTGTTTTAGCTCTGCATTCCTGACTGGGCCAAAATGTTTCCTGAATGGGGCAAGAGGCAGAGGGCAGATGGGTGGCAATGGCAGGGCAATGGGCCACAACATTGCAATCACCCAGACCTGCCCAGCCCAGTCTGACTTCAAACACACATATGGGCTTATGCATGCGCGCACACACACACACACACACACACACACACACACACACACATGCTCACAGAGAGCTTGATCACTCCCTTAGCTCTATTTCTGCATTACAAAAAAAATGTCCATTCTAACGAGACATTTAGTCTCATATGCAGCCTTTAAATCATATTCTTCTTTAAACAAGTAAATCATTCTCTCAGTGATGGTGAGATAATTCCACTGGGTTTTCACTTTTCTAAGGAAGTTCCTTGAAACAAAAGTCAATATCTTGAAACAAGGCAGAATAAGGCGGATCACTCCACAAGTATCAAGAAAAACATTTGATTTGCTGTAAGAAATGTCCTGACACAAGTTGATTTGTATTGGAACTAAGCGAAATTATCTCACCCCATTAGTAGAAGGCTCGATAATAGATTAAATTACTTTTTCCGATGGCCATTTTTGCAGTGTCTTTTTCTCTCCCTCTTCTCTCCTTTCTGTCTCTCTCTCTCGTTCTCTCCGCTCTGCAGCAGGTACAGGCCAGATTCCCAGGCTCTCTCTCCAGCCCTCAGGCTGTTTTTCCAGGCTTGGATGGACCCATTAGAGCCCTTGACCTGGGTCTGGTGGTGGGGCTGACCTGATGGTGACCAGGCCTGGTGGTGAGGAGCTCCAGGGAGGCCTGGCCCCGTGTTTACCCTGCCTGGGTGGGGCTCAGCTGGGGAGGAAATGAATGTGTGGGTGGGTGGGTGAGTGAGGGCTTGATTTTGCCAAGTGTCCTGCGAAAAAAGAAGAAGAAGAAGAAGTCAGATATTCAGAAACTGGGTGCAGCAAGTGAGTAGGGAGACCATCGTTCAAGCCCTTGTGTTGGCGAGCATCCAGCCTGCTGAAGCGTCCTTCAAGACATCGAATTAGCTCCAGGAGTTTGAATCCCTGAACCACTGAATCCTTGAATCCCTACCAGCTCCAGGAGTGCTGCTCTATAGCTGAGCCTGACCTTTGACCTCTGGAAGGGAGCAGGCAAAAACACAATTTCCATACGTGGATCAAAGAAGTATTGTCATTGAAACGGATTTTACCACTGATTTTGCCCATGCATTTTTCTTTTGACAATTTAGAACACATTCTCAGTGTTTTCTTTCTTCCTTCCTTCCTTCCTTCCTTCCTTTCTTTCTTTCTTTCTTTCTATCTTTCTTTCTTCTTCTTCACCTTTTCTTTTGTTTTTATGTGTATCTTTTTCTTTTATGTGTAATTGTCTGTATCATTTTTATCTGCTCTGGACCTCTTTTTAGGTCTTGAATAAAGTTTTGAATTGAATTGGATTTCTTCAAGAAGGTCAAGAAGTATAGAGTCATTTTGGGACAATCTCTCGATGGCCATGTTTACACACGCACAGCATTCTGGATACAGGCCCATATCCCAATTAAGGTCTTATTCGGGATACAGTGTTTATATGTGCCGTTTGTAACCTACTCTACAATATCCCTGCACTTATGCACCCATGAATAAACACATATTTCTGCCTGTCTGTGCCAGTGATGATGCTAGCGAAGTAAGCTACTGTATCCCGGCTCATGCAGATGCATGCAAACATCCATTCAGTGTTTGTTTTTGTGGTCTATTCAAGATCAGTGTGGTTGTAGCTGGCTTACTTCACTAGTTACTTCACTAGCAGAACACATACAAGCAGAGATATTGTTTACTTCTGGTTGCATGGATACGGGGATATGATACTGGAGAGCAGAGTATGAAATGTGCACACGAGCAGCCTATACCCGATGAGACGTTTACCGGGATATGAGCCAGCATCCGGAGTACTGCGCGCATTGTAAACATGGTCGGTAATATTAGGCAAAACTGGAGATGCATAAAATCTCTCTTGGACACTGGCAGTGTATTTTGAAGAGGGCTGCTGTGGCAACGTCCAGGAAAAAGTTGGACGGAGAGGTTGGGAGAATGACCGGCAGGGAGAGAGAGAGAGAGAGAGAAATAATTGGGGGGTGAAACAGCTGAAAGTGTGTGGCCAAGTCACACTCCTGCGGACGGCATGTGACGGAAAAGTCTGTCGGAGGAACAGGCCTTTCTGTGCAGCACATCTGGACGGCTCAGCACACACACACACACACACACACAAGCCACAGATATTGAATAGGAACATGTTTATATATCACTCTGTCAATCAGTCTCGACCATAAACATGTCACTGAAGCACGAGCCATTCTTCCCTTCCCCTCAGAAGAACCTTTATGAGTCGATAAATGACCGCACGCTGCCAATACTGTAAATCAATTCTGTCATATTCAAAGGAATGGCATCATTTGTCCAAATATGTCAGGGTGTGTTGAGGCAACAACTCGCATCCTTCTGCTTTGATCGGCTGCCTGCGCTTTTTTGTTTGTGGTTTTGGCTGCGGCTTTGGCAGAGAGAAAGTGAGGGAGAGACAGAGGCAGGAGGAAGGGTGTAGACGAGCAGAAATACAGACACACAGAGAGAGGGAGAGCAGGCGAGAAGAGGCAGATAGAAGAAAAGAAGAGAAAGGGAAAGGAAGAAGCAAGGATGAACAGTGATATCCACATGATACCCGATGGATGGCTATTTTCGCCTGTTTGGAGGAAGACTAAACTGCCTCCTCCACTTCAGCCTCTTCCTCCTCTTCCTCTTTGTCCTAACCCCATCTCTGTTTCTCCTCCATCCCCTCCTGTTATCTCAACACCCCCTGGCCAACCTTTCCCTCAGGACAAAAAAAAGAAAATCTGGCGAAGACTCAAAATGTCTCCCCTTGGAGTCTTCTCAAATGTAGTTTCCTGATGCACAACTGACCTTTGACCCTTCTGCATTGGAGAGTACTGCACCGTGGAGTGGATGGTCCATCTGTTCTGGCATGCAGACAGTAAATCCCTCCTGGTCTCCTACCTCTAACTATGTGGTTTTAACAAACAAATATCGGAAATGTACTGACACCGGTCGGCCCTATGGGTGGATTGCAGTTGTGTATGTTTGGCCTTCCAGCTCAGACTACAGTCTGGAAAAGGCCTTGTTCTTGTTACACTCAGCGGGAAGTTTCATTCAGGTTTCACAGCCCACTAACTGCAGGATAAACACACACTGACATATGTGAGCAAACTTACTTCCAGGTCCAAATAAAGTGAGAGTGTGTGTGTGTGTGTGTGTGCAAATCAGCCTGGGTGTATTTGCATGTTTGGTTGAGCATGCATCCGGTCCCATGATGCGTCCATAGACTCCTAGGAGCCAGTTCATGTACTGGCTCACTGCTGTGTGCACTTGGTGGAGGAAAATGAGAACAATACTGTCACAAAAACAGTCCAAATTATTTTCAGATCACACATGACTACTGGATGGATACCATGAATACATTATGTACGGTTCCATTATATTAACATAATAGACGTGTGATTTTAAAACAATAATGACAACGATAATAATAGTGTTGTTCTCTTTTCGTACCAAAAATTGCAGACAGCAGTGAACCAGTATGTGAACTGGCTCCTATGAGTCTGACAGACTGAAAGTTTTTTGTTGCCTGCACAGCAACTGGACAGCAGCCTCTATCTCCAAGGCTTCCAAACTGCATTACTGAAACCAAATAAACAAATAAAATCTTCTCTCAGTACAAATTTTAAAGAGACCACTCCCAAAGGAAAGCTGAACTAATCCACATTTCCCGTTTGTTGTTTGACCTCAGTTTACCTTCGTCATCATGGTACAACAGGTTTACATCCATGCTGGTGGAGGTCAAGATGTTGCTGTTTGCTGTTCATCACACTGGGTTTATTTCCAATTCTTTATGTTTCAGTCTGGAGTTGATTCTGTGGCTTCATGGATCATTTCTTGTGTAGTATGTTTTTTATAGAAAACATATTGCCGCTCTCCAGTGTAACAAATGTAGCTCCAAAATGTCAATTTTTCAGGAACTAAGAAACACATCCTGGTTTTTAGCTTGACCACCGTTAATTGAATTTATCCAATGGGCTTTTGAAAGGGACTCATAAAACCAATGGTGGTAGAATTCTATTAACCAATAGAGGAGAATGGATTTCTTCAACTGAGGGCAAAACATTAAAATCACCAAGATCAATAACATAAAACACAACAAAACCCCATGAAAACTCCTAACCATGCTGTACTCTTTCTTAACACACACACACACACACACACACACACACACACACACACACACACACACACACACACACACACACACACACAGACAACGGACAACGTCACTGTCCCCATAAAATCATTGGATGTGGGAGTTCACCCAATAGTCTTTCACATGACCTTCAAGCCCAGCACAGCCTAAAGTCAAACTAAAACAATGAGTAGGAATACAAGCATTTAAAATACCGCAACTCGTGGAAAGGCTGATAAAGAAATGACGTCCAATGCGGAATTGTTGAATGGTGTTAGCGGTCAATTCTGACGCACATGGGCACACAAACACACACACACACACACAATAAGCAGATAAGTGCAATGAACAACACTGCAGTCTGTCCCAGGCATTTCATCTCTTGGCAGTGTTGTTTTATACCCATTGGCGAGGCCGCACAGATTTATATCCTTTCAAGTGTCAGCTTCCTTTGTTGCTGTCTGAGATTGGCTTGCTCTGGAGGCTTATTTTCCTAAAAGAGGACATTATTTTCCTAAAAGAGGACTTTATATTACCAAAAGAAGACATTATTTTCCTAAAAGAGGACTTTATATTCCCTAAAGAAGACATTATATTCCTAAACGATGACATTTTCCTAAAAGAGGACTTTATATTACCAAAAGAAGACATTATTTTCCTAAAAGTGGACTTTATATTCCCAAAAGAAGACATTATATTCCTAAACGATGACATTTTCCTAAAAGAGGACTTTATATTACCAAAAGAAGACATTATTTTCCTAAAAGAGGACTTTATATTCCCAAAAGAAGACATTATATTCCTAAAAGATGACATTTTCCTAAAAGAGGACTTTATACTCCCAAAACAATACATTATATTCGTAAAAGAGGACGTTCATTTCCTAAAAGAGGATATTATATGGAGGTTATTTCTATAGATTATGATTCAGGACAGTCACATTTGGTCCCATACATATTTCTCCCAGACAGCAGGCATGTGGCACTTAGTCACTGACCACAAGACCATACAGTAGGCCCACAGCTCACAATATGGACCTCAGGCTATAGTCAGAAACCACAGTGTGAACCGGAGTTAAATGGTGGCTTTCTTGCTGGTTTGTCCTTTAAAAGTGTTGAAACTCCCAGGATGCAACACACGCTGACAGTGACTGGTGGATTGTTTGTCCCCACTGAATGGCATCTGGTTGCATCGCTCCTCACGGAAAAGTTTGCTGTAAATGAATATACTGAACGGATCCTAATGAGGCACACGTGATCGGCTGGGGTCGGTGTCCGTTTACTGACCGATTCTCTGCTGGAGCCTCGAACGTCACGTGGCAGCACACAGTGTTACAGCATTACTCTGTGTGGAGATAGTGTATGTGATACTCTACTGAATATAATGTGGAATGTATGGGTAACTGAGAACTGCTTTGGACTGCAGTATATGGTAAATACCATACAATACAGATTACAGCAGTGGAATATGATATACACTGTTTTCAGCAGTTGTAGTTGACGTTTTGGACTGGGGGCATGTTCTGTCAGTGATCAGTAGTCAGTGTGTGTGTGTGTGTGTGTGTGTGTGTGTGTGTGTTCAAGCAGGCTTATATGGATGCGTGTGGCTTGCTGCGTGCATTTGTGTTTATTTGTGTGCCTGCTTGTCTGAATTTACGTGGGTCTGTGTGTAATATTAGAGCACACACACACACACACACACACACATACACACACACACACATCATCCACATCCAGTTTCTACTTCCTATCATGCAGCGCAGTGGAAAAAGCCCCGTTAAAAAACAGCCAACCCCACGATCATCCGTTCCCCATATCCTGCTGGATATCAGATGCCCAGTGGGAATATAGATCAAATGAAATTGGCCTGGAGCACGCGCGCACACACACACACACACACACACACACAAACACACACAAACACACACACAGACTGTTGTCCTACTGACCCACTCTCTAGCCTCCGTCTGTCTGCAGTTTGGGGAATGTGACGGCGCAGCAGATCCAAGCCGCCAGTCCTCACAGCAGACGAGGCCACAGTGGAAGATGGAGGCCAGACACACACTGCAGGACTCTGACAAGGTTTTTACCATAGCTTGGCTAGCATAGAAGATGTAAGTGAAAATCAGTGGAAATCAGACTCTAAAGACCGGATTCTATGAGATCACATCGCTGTATGTCCACACTTGGCCTGAATATGTCTGTTATGTGTCTCCTGTGGCTGTAATTATTCAAATTTCAATTTTTTGTGCATCCAGACCTGCCACTTAATGCCTCCTGGCACATTAAGACCTTTTCTTCTGAGACCTATACACATAATCCTGATATTTGTTTGACAGCCACTTTGGTATCTTATCGTTGGTCCCATCCCATACTAAACATGTATGCACTCTTTGAACTTGCAAAGTGCTTTTTTTTTTTTTTGAAGTAATCCTGCAGTGTGCGTCCATCCTCAGCTATAGCAAGCATGTGTTTCTCATCAGCTGAGAGATATATGCACGTGAAGGCATGCCTGCTGTTTCTTTTGTCCCCTTCAAGCACACGTGTGTTGGATCAGCGGAGCATTGTGCGGAGCTGGTCAACAAGTTGAGAGATGCGTGTGGCAAAAATTAGACGTGGCATATTTACTTGCTTGTGCGCAGACCAAAACAAACGTCATCTCGCAGACAAAGTGCAGACTTAGGGATAAAGCACATGGGTTAAGTAGAATGTGTTTGTCTCATCAGTCTGTTTTTCATTTGCTCATGCACACACACACACTCTCTCCCGTTCTCTCTCTCTCGCAGACATACACACATGTGTTTTTGTAGTTATGTGGAGTTCCAGGTAGCATGTGTGTGATGGGGCCGTGGCATCGGGCCACGGGACTCCACAGGTCGCCCGTGATTCTCCTGAAGCCCCCGGCTCAGTTACACTCACCGGTTGTTGCAGTCGGCCTGGGAAAAATGAGCCAGGAGATATAATAAAATGAGTGAAGGTATGCGGAGCTCAGGAGGAAAAGAAATTGAGCAGGAACGTCAGACCTGCGGGATGACAGGCCGACTCTCTCTCTTTGGACCTTTGGGGCCGCAGGGTCAGACAGGAGCGGTCATATCCTGGTCTTTGATTGGCTCTTACAGCTGTCAGTCAGAAGGTAAATATAAACAAGGCAAGATTTTGATGTAAGAAAGTGTGGCTGCAGCAGAGAAGGGAGTCCCATCACTCCTAATTGAGACATGAAAGATTTACCTAGAATTTTAAAGTCACAAAGAAATGAAAAATTACTTTTTCACATTGTTTGCCAATTTTCCATGCCATAATATACACCTATTTAACAAAAAAATACAAAATGTTTATCTATCTATTTTTATAACAAAATATCATTACTTTTACTTCCTAGAAAACAGTCTTTCTATAGTGATTAACTCATCATGTACCAGCAGGTGTAAATAAAAATTCCAACCAATGACATTTTTCAACAATCCCGCCCCTCCACCCTTCCCAAATAAAACTGTCTTTCTCTCCCTGTCTTTCTCTCCCTGACTGACCTCCCATTGGTTTACACTTCTGAATGATCCCTGCTTCATGTCCCGCCCCAACATCCTGTTTCAACAGGAAATACATCACATTAAGGAAGCAAGATGCTCACAAAATGCCGTTTCATTGTGACTTTAAGAGTGAAATAGAAACTGTCTCCTGAACAGCAGTGAGTCGCGCTCCGTTCAGGGAAAACTGGACTCAGCAACATTAGATCTTTTTCCTCTCTCTTCCCTTCAGTATCCTTTGGTATAAGCATCACAGACAAGCTGGCTGGTAAAAATGAGTGTGCTGTGTCCAGTCGGGTTTTGAAGTTCAAACAGTTTTCAAACTGTCACGTCTCGCTGCCGTTTGGAGCAGCCAGTGTGCAAAGTTGCCTAGCGCAGCTTTAAATGTGATTTCCCAAACTGAAAGAATCATATTTGCACCACAATGCACCAATACTTACTCTGATTGTGCCAATTAAAACAAATTTCAGATCCTTGTCACATTGCGAAAAACAAAACACTACAAGCCATCTGATCTCATAATTTTCCTGGAACTCACAGAATCAGATTAGATAAGATGTTTGACTTGAGCAGTTAGACAAAAAAAATCTAATTTGAGATGGCAAGGGAAATCCCACCTCAGCCTGCAATGACTGACATCGATTAAAACCTTTTGCACCGCACCAGAGAAGGGTCGCGACCTTCGCAGCGAAAGAAAAGATTCAAATTCTCGCCACGCTGTTTTCCATTTGTCTTAACAGCTTCTCATTGTCGGCCGCTGAAAGGATTTAGGGCTCGTTCCAAAACTAATAACCTGCAGTGTCCTCAGAAATGTCCTGGAAACGAGTCTTTCCACAGACTGGGAAAGAACGCGTGGAACTTTGGACCGAGACAAGAGAGGACGTGTCTGAAGTGTGGTCAAAACACACACACACACACACACACACACACACACCACCTTTAGGTTCCATTCTATGTGCGTTTACTTTTTCTGTGAGAACGGTGACAAACTACCTGTCTCTCGGCCTTGAAAGAAACATATTTTACCCGTTGACTTATTTGGCGTAAAACGTACAAACATACACATTCAAGGACACGGACGCAGATTTATGGGCGTAAATGCACATACACCCAGGTGCAAACACACACACACACACACACACACACACACACATACATACATACACACCCCACAGATTCTTGCAGTCATATTTTCCCCAAGCATATTTTCCATATTTTTTCCTGATGACCTAAATCAGCTCAGAGGTTTGTGTGTGTGTGTGTGTGTGTGTGTGTGTGTGTGTGTGTGTGTGTGTGTGTGTGTGTTGTTTTGTCATAACAACCCATCAGTCTTTTCAATGTCATTACCAACCTCCCCCCTGCAAACACACACAAACACAAACACACACACACACACACACACACACACACAGCACATTCAAAATGCAGTCTATTTCAGATTAGTAATTATTGTCTGCTTGTTTACTATTATAACATAATCCACTGGTTTACTCCAACATATTGATGTAATCTAATTACATTTCTATTATTTTTGGATTTGTATTAACGCGTTAAAAATATGAAATTAAACGAGGTATTACTGTTGGTTTTAGTAATCATTATCTAAAGTTGTGTAAACCTGTGTTTTTAAAAGTGGCTTCAAACACATTTCTGAGGTAATGAACAAGATTTTTGATATGTAATCTGATTACTAGGATTTTTTACTAGGATTTTTTTAACTGGAACAATAGAGCCAGAATGGGGACAAAGTTTCTCCCCAGCCCTGGAAGCACATTACGTGTATTTCTTTGATGAATCAAGAGGCCCATTAGGCAGTAATATATTTCTCTTTACAAATCCTCGAAAAATGTGTTCCTCCTCGCTGTGGTGGCCGGAGAGGCTTGTAACACCGCCGCTGTCCCGTCCAAGACACCAGTCATCGTTGGGAAACGCTTTCAGCCACAACACCCCCTCAGACTTGAGAAGAGCGGACCTGGAAAAGTAAACAAGCCAATTAGGAGGAGAAAAAAAAAAGGGGAAGACTGAATTCCCAGAAAGTTCTGCATCAAAACAGGCTTTGGCCCGGCTCTGACCTGTGAGCAGTCAGACACTGTCTGTCTGGTGTGTGTGTGTGTGTGTGTGCGTGTACGGTTGTGTTTACATATGTATGCGTATGTGTGAGTGAGTGAGTCTGAGTCTGCAGGGGAACTGGTGACAAACTGCGGGCAATAACATCTCTGCTGGGGTCGGACAGGGGAATTTTCTCAGCGGAGTTTAAATTTCTCCGAACTGTTTACAGTCATCTGAATCACCTGGGCCTCATGTAGTGTGTTTCTGTGGGAAAAGCTTCAACATCATTCATGTACAATTCCATTCCATTCCATTATATTCCAGCCATTTAGCTGATGCTCTTATCCAGAGCGACATACAATGAGCGCATCGGGAGAATAAGCTTAAATCACCAAAAAGGGCAATAAAGTGCAAGGGTCAAACAATTTCTTTCACACATAAAGTTTCCTCTGTCCCTTCAATGTTCATATACAGTAGAAACATGCTAATTTTTTTCCCTTTCAGTCTGTGACAGCTGCAGCACTTGGCCCTTCTCCAGTTTTGCCCTCAAACTCGACAGAATGATATGCCGAAGTCGAATCAAAACAAAAATTACGGATGTAGGGCACGAATTGTGGTTCCTGTGCGCGTCTGATTAATGAATCCCCACAGAAACATACCTAGAACCATTTTGACTGACCACATCGACCTCAGTTTTTGCTTTGGCAGCAGTATTTTGGCAGTAGAATGGCATTGCCACATAAAAGTGAGGCTCCTTTATTGCTGCAATAAAGCAGATTGAAGCATGCAGCGATGATGGGGCATGACGGCGCTGTCGTCTGTATTAATCACACCCTGCTGGGCCAGAAGGGTGGATGGATGGATGGATGGATGGATAGAGAAACAGAAAGAGGGAGTGAAAGAGAGACTTGCCCCATGCATACACTTCATATACCACAGTGTGTTTCAACCACAACCCCCCTCTCTGTCCTCTGGCCCACTTGGCACTCACTTAGAGGCCAAATAGCGAAAATATTATCTTGAGATAGGCTTCAAAAGAGAAAGTTAAAGGATTAACTGAGAAGAATGAGGGAGGGACGGATGGCATGAGAGGGAAAGAGGGCAAAGGACGGACAGACTGAAGGCAGGGAGCTTTGATCACACGCACACACACACACACACACACACACTGAAACACACACCACACAAACCCTATGGGACATAATGTATAGGCTGCCATTCCTATAGAAGCAGTTGTTGGTGGTATACTGCCAAATCCCAGACATCCATATTTCAAATTCCAAGTAAACTATTTTGAATTGGGTTTCTGACAGCCTGCACTGCCTGCCTGCCTGTCTCACTGTATGCCTGCCTGTCTCACTGTCTGTCTGTCTAACTGTCTGCCTGTCTAACTGCCTGCCTGCCTGTCTGACAGACTGCCTGACAAACTGGCTGTCTAACTCACTGCCGGCTGCCGCAGGCTGAAAAAGTCCCTCTCTCTCCGCAGGCCAGACCTTATGTCAGCAACAATATAGAAGCAAGCCACCCACTCCCTTGCACACACACACACACACACACACACACACACACACACACTAATGTATGCACAAGTGTGTCCACATGCACACACTCAGTCTGTCTCTCAAACACACACACATCCTCAGCACCAGGGACTCTCCCTGCACTGACACAATCAGCTGAGCACCCTGTGACCTCCAACTAAGGTAAAAGCTGTAATTACTGGCATTACTGTCATTTGAACCTTCAGCCTCAGCATTCAGAACCATTTCTCTGAGCCAGTGCTTTGTCAGCGGTGACAGCTAGCACCCATTACCCTTGTCTGTCTCCAAGATGTGGGGGAGTGATGTCCGAGTGACCTACAACTGTTCTTACCTTCCCCGACCCCTTTCTTTCTTTCTTTCTTTTTTTTCGCAAAATGACATGACACAAAATAAGACTTCAGCCAAAGCTGAACTAGCTGTCTAATTGACGGTATAATGATTTTGGCCCTCATATCAGCAACACTCATAGACTGTAAAAGAAGACAAACGTAGTGAGTGTGACCTCACCCATTGGCTTCTGAAGGGCCATTTTGAAGCCTGGAGATTGTTGTTTACTGGGTCACTTGGCCGTTTGGTAACAACTGAATAATCTGCTGGAATACATACTATATTACTTTAAAATGTGAACCTCTATCCTTCTGGATTCTTGAAATCCATTCGTTTCCAATACATTTGTCAGTAGGGAATTTGTATGTCCAATTCCTGACAATTGTATGATGTAGAGTGTCCCGAAATGGAATAAGGTGTATGGAATGCATTTATACCCTCACTTTGATATCAGCATGCCAGTGGAGAGTGAATGGTCCAATGAATGGTCTGCATATTTAAAGACCTGGGCATAATTCAGAAGAGTGGATCCATGCACTCAGTAGACATTCATGTGTGGGAAAGTCCGTATCAGTAACAACACTGAGACTCAAGACTGAAAGTTGCACTCTGTGGGCCTGGAATGGATAATTCAGGGTCACCGAGTGAAATCCCGCCCCCCCCCACGCGCTCCTCCCATCGCGTCCTGGTGGGCACGCTGACAGACTGACGTGCCAGACGGCCTCTTAGCATGCAGCTGTAAACACAGAGAGCGAGCAGTCGCTTTCACTCTCCGACAAGCCAGGGGCAGGAAAACACACCTATTCTCTCGCTAGGAGAAATAGCAGTGGGAGGGCAGGGGGGGTAGAGCGGGCCAAAATGAGAGCTGATGACAGACATGTAGAGGATGAGGCATAATGTGACTTGAAACGGAGGGGGATCGCGAGTGAAAAAGACGAGGGGAAGGGAGAGAAAGGATGTACAGGAATGAGGTCGTGAAAGACGAATGGAAGACGGGACACAATATGCCAGTAAAGAGAGGGAGCGTAGAGAGAAATACATTCAAGAGAGAGAGAAAAGAGAGGAAAAAGGAGCAACGCAATGACGGATATATGTTAAATGTCAGCAAAGTGATAGAATAAAAGGAAGAAAGACGACAAGAACGCAGATGAGAATCAAAAGATAAGTGAACTCAAGACAGAGAGGATGGGATTGACTTGTCATCGGAGCCTCCCTGCTCTCAATTAGTCAGGTGGTGTGTGGTCTCAACCTCTGTTTGGAACTAATGGACACCTTGCTGAGAATGCTGGGATCCCACAGTCTGTGTTTTCACCTGTCAGCTCACACACACACATAAACATTTCCCCTGGTCTCTGCCTCTGTATGCTTTCGCATCTCAATAAAATTCTCTGTCTTTTCACTCGTGTTTTATTGTACCTCTATTTATCTGGGAAAGGCTTTCTAAGCACACGATCCAGGGATTTGAACCAGTGGTTTTCAGGCCACATGCCAGCTTCTGTAACCCTTAGTTTATCATTGCGCATAACAGTTGAAATGCTCAGAGTAACCTGACTATTGGCTGTACTCCGGTTAAGGTCTTTTTTGGGTTAAGCTGTTTACATGAACCTTTGATGTAAACAGATGATGTGATTCTCCTTGTTGCCATGAATAATCAAGTTAACAAAATATTCCTGTTAACCTGTGGTGTCCCATCCACGCATAAAACGGTAGTGGTAAAAGTATGAAAAGATGCGGCTACCCTCTTTGACTGAGGTCACTTCTAATATAGGTGAAAGAAAGATCCTGATGGTAATAGTATTAGTACTGTTCTGTTCACCACCATGTTCTTTGTTGACATCAGTTTGTTCCTGTGATGCTGTGCAAGTTTGCACAGACGGAAATAACCAAAATTGAAAGGAGTATGATGTTTCGTGACTGTGTACAGTATCGACCCAAAATCAGGTTAAAAGACTAATTCTCTGTGCATGTAAACATTGCCAGTGACGTGAGGTTTACAAAAGGATCCATATTGGGTTTTACCTTGAGGGGCTGTATGAATCATTTGTGGAACGATGGTGCTGAGAGGTCACCAATCAGTTCTCCCTTCTCCCTCTCTTCACCGTGAAAATGTTTGACATATGTGTGCTGAAACCAATAGAGAGAGAATGATGCTTCTTGCTTCGTTTACTAAACCTACAATTGGAGTTGACAACACTCCTGTGGGGTCAATATGATAGCATATATCTATATTCTTATATAGGTTTGAACAGTATACCACAAAGACATGTCTAGCTGTATGACACTTTTAATAGTTTTGAACAGCCGCCCCAGGGCCATATCACCTCTCTGATTGGACACAAGATCAATCAACACTTGTTAAACTGCCAAACTGTCAATCAACTCTAAATAATTACTGAAAAATCAACACTTATTAACACTGGAAAATTTGCTGTGTATGTGCTTGGTGTTGCTTGTCTATGAGTGAAGTAAATGCTGCAATATAGTTATCTGTACAAAATCAAGACATAATTCACTACATCATCAGACAGGCCTTTGTTAGTCTCGGTGGTTAGCGGTTGTTCCCTAGAGGTTCTTACTTCTTAGTTCCAACACATTTTTCCATGCTGTTATTGTCAACGATCCCGACACATACAATGAACCTGACACACACTTATCTACCCTAAATCACAAAACATGCCCCAGCGCTGTCAGCTGTGTCGTAAATCAGGGAAGGTGTCACGGTTGTGAGGAAAGTGCAGCCTCGGGGAGATCCGGCATCGCCACGTGTTTGGAAGGTAAAGGTATTGTAATGAATCTTCTGTCCCGTGCATCGAGTGCACCGAGCAAATACCTCCCCCGCCGTCCCAGAGTGCACTTGTACTTCTTATAGCATTGTTGTCAAGTCAGAGCAAGCTCTTGAGATGTCGCAGGGGTAAAAGCAGAGCTCGAGGAATTTAGCGGGCCGGCATATTTTTCGACTGTCACGGAGAGAGAAAGGGGTATGATTTGTTCTGACGTTTACTGATTGCCGGGAGGGGTGGGAAAGAGGGGACCGCAGGGCCGTATTTCTGTCAACCGACTGGAAACGTCCGCCCACTTTTCTAGTAGAGGTCGAAAGATCAACCGCTCTGCCCTCATGAGTGGTTGTTATCTCTTGGTGCTTGAATCTGGCTGCAGAAACCTTGAGGCATCTAATCAGTTTGTTTGTCACACACAGTGAAGGGATTTGTCTGAGGTATTCAGTTTGAGATTCCACAGCAAAGGGACTTAGGTAACGTCTCCGACTAAAGCCTAAGTTAATAGGAAGGATCAGGGATGGGAGCGCACACATAAATAACTAGGATTGTAAAGCAAGGACTGGTCAATAACAGGCACAGTGTCGTATATTGAGGTAATACAATGGCTCTGTTCAAAACCGTCCCCTATTACAGAAATAGCGCACTATAGTGTGGCTGCCATTTTGTACTAGTGTCCGAATTCTCAACGGTTAATTTGATTCACTATAGTTCACTATAAAATACTCACAATTCACTGCAAACTGTAGTGAACATACAATGTACCCTGCAATTTCTCCTGGATACCAAAATGCAATGTGATCGTGTCTTAATAAAGAAGAAGAAGAGGCGTCAAGATTTATTTCGCATTTAGCATTTGCCTGTTAACAGCGTTGGCGAATCAACAAAAGATGTCTAACTTTAACTCATTCAAGTTAAAGTTTGCCTCTGTTTGTGTCTGAGAAACATAACGTGACCCAAGTGCAGCAAAATGGCTACAGGAATCATTGTTGCAGGTCAGCTAGCTAACTAACTAGTTTAGCCACCAATGCAGGAGGTAATATGAAAGCTTGTGCTAGTCACTAGCTTGTGATGAGCGTATTGTTTGCCAAACTAAAACAGCTTGCTACCATTTGGAGACAGCACCTTAGTTGACAAAACCACACTTGCACATGATTTCAACAATTTACTTGTAATTTAATGGTCAAAACTTCGCAAAATTGATACTACCTGAGTACCGCTGTCATGACTACTTGGTTTGTTTATGAGATGCTGGGCGTCACACACTCCATAGGAAATAGTGAGTGAGAGAACAAGTGAACCATTGCGAACGCAGCTAATATCTGGTAAGTGCATTTTTATGCAAATTGATATTGGGCACTATTTGGTTTTTGAGCTGCCACATGTAAATCATGTAAACAAAATATCCACTGTGGACAGTACTGCATGCAAACACCTTATCCATTGTTTTCCTTATTTTGCTGTGTCAAACGTTTTCATGTGGATATTCTTAAAATATTGGCCATTCATGTATTACAGTATTCATGATTAGGATATGAAGATAAACAGCCTATGTGACCTGAACTGAAATGGGAGCTCGTATCCAGAATGCATGTAAACTCAACATGGCCAAGGCTTGTTTCCTTACAGAGGAAGTACAAAATGCCACATTGCAACTGTAACTTAACGGCTGAATACATCATTCATATTTCTGAGGTTATCGTCCTTCCTTTACCGTCCCACGAGGGGTTTTTCCATTTTGCTCTCATAGTTCAGCGTCCCCGGAGCTGATGGTCTGTAAACTTTGCCAGTGAGTCAAAGGGAAGTGGAGGAGGTGGAGGAGGAGGCGGCGAGATCAGGCACATTATGACACTCCGCCGGGGGAAATCACCAGCATATACTGTGGGCCGATTTCACACCGATGTATCAGCCAACTAGAGCAATGCCCAGTCTCTGAGCCATGCTAGGTCAGCAGTGGGAGTCTGGATGAAACCTCAGTCTGGAATAATCCGATATTCATTAATATCATCTAATGGAATGGAAAGTATAGGTGTGAGGAGAGCGGGGATTGAGAGTGTTTACTTTAGAAATTGTAGCAGTCTCTTTTAATTGCAATTTGGGAAATGTTGAGACGTTCCCTTGTTTTTGCTGAGTAGCTAAGGGAAAAAGAGTGAGAATGAGAGGGAGTTGGAGCTCTGGGCTCCTTCGCTTGCTTTCCCTTCTCTCTCCCAAGCTCACACCTGCTCTTACCTAGCACACACACACACTCTCTCACACACACACACACACACACACACACACACACGCACACTTCCCCTCCTGGACCCCATGCTCTTTGATCCTGAGCCCGTCTGCTGGTATGACTTGGCACATCTGGCGCTGTGCCCCCGCTGCCCTCCGCTATGTTTTCCCTGCGTAAGGAGGGGAGGGGATGGGATGGAGGGATGGAGGGCGTGAGAGAGGAAGGGGAGGAGGGGAAAGCTGGGAGTTTGCACCTGCAGCACTTAGGACCTGTCTGGAGGCCAAACTGCTGATCGAGACGTGGGGAATTCACCTGGAAATAGTTTTCTTCACCTCTCACCTTCCTTGCTGTCTCGTTATCCCTTTCTCTCTCCCTCCTTCTTGTTCTCTCTCTCTCTCTCTCTCTAACCCTAACCCTAGGCCAGTTGGTCCTGGGCACTGATCTCAATGTCTGATTACTAGCCTGCATATAAGATGTCAAAATGATTTGTGGAGAGAGTGGGCTCACTGCATGCCTGACCATGGTGTTTATGTTTGTGTGTGTGAGTGTGTGTAAGTACGTTCCTTTTACTACACACACGCACATTTACATGCACACACACACGCACATCCACGCACACCCCATCGCTCACTTCAAATCCACCGCCTTCTCTCACTGCAGCCATAAAACCCAAACTCATCAAAGTGGCCTTGCTACCCAGAGTCCCTTGCTGCTCTGACATCACTAACTGCCTGTTTTCACAGCTGCTGGTCTCCAGTGCCAAGGCAGCCCACTCCTCTCACTGCTACTCTCTTCTGCTTTAGTTTGTGTGTGTGTGTGTGTGTGTGTGTGTGTGTGTGTGACTTTGTCAGACTGAGGTGTGTGGGGAGGAGTGTTTATGTCTGAGGGTCATGTCTCACCCCATGTATGAAGGTGTATTTGTTGGCACAGCAACAGGTGCACTCCACATGGCCGGGTGTTTTACATGCCCTTCACAATAAGATGTGGTTTATCGTCTTCCATAAAAGATACAGCAGTGATATGAGTGTGTGTGTGTGTGTGTGTGTGTGTGTGTATGTTTTCACATGGAGCGTGAACTTTGGGGTTTGATTCCCGGCCCCCGGTCTCAGTGGTTAGTGGTGTTACTGGTTTGACATCTTTCTAAAACCACACCTCTTCCACTTCCTCTTTCTTTTCACAATATTGCAAAATCATTGACACTAAACTAGTCACAAGTGTTGGGCTTGCTTGTCAGAAAAATGAATATATAGGCTACTTACTACACTAGTCTTTAGATTACTTTTCCATTACCGCACCAAAACCTGGTGATTTCAGTGTAAATGATCATGGAAAACAAACAGCCTTGATGTCCAATGTTTTTGCCATCCTTTGGTTCGATAAAATCAAAGAAGTGGGAGTACTTTCACCTGGACAAAGTAAACTTCACTGCCATTGTTTTGTCTAGTTTAGCTCATAGAGCACTGAGGTTGGGCTAGATCAGTGTATGCAGGTGTAAATCAGCAACTGATTTACACCTGGTACGCCAGGTGAATGCAATTAATTGCAATTAACTAGCTGGTAGGATTGAAAACCAGCAGCACTCTGTGTCCTGAAGACCAGGATTGAAAACCACTGTGTTAAAGAGAGGGACAAGCAATTCTGATGAAACGTTTTAGGATATTTCATCTTCAATCTGATATTTCAAGGGGGGTAATTATAATATTATTACTGATATTGAAATTGTAATTTGATACACTACTTTGCTTTTACTACTTTCCTGCAAAAAGTAAGATAGCAATTGTAACTGGTTACTACCCAACTCTAGCAGTGAAAAAGCCCTCTCAACAGCATTACACATTATACACCCAGTTGGACCACGACATGACATGAGACTGGGAATCTGCTCGTCTTACTGCCCTCTCCTCTGTCCCCTCCCTGCTGTCTGATGTCAGCTTTTGGGACGTCCTGTCCTGGATGGTGGGGATTCCCATTATGTCACTGGCCCCCTGGGGGGTCAGGGGGGGGTGGAGTGGTTGGTCAGTGGCTCTGCGCTGTCGTCACCCTGCACCCCGGCAGATAAAGGACCCAGAGACGTCTGTCACATGGGGGGCCCAAGCAGCCCCCTATAAGGCTCAGCTGACACTGAGGACTGGCTGTCAGTTTGGCCTCTTACATCACTGCCATAGGTCGCTCCAATATTGCGAGCCCCCGCTACGTCACTGTGATGAACTGTGAGATGATTATGGGATGAGGCAGTATGCTGACAGGCGAGTGGTGTGCTTTGTGTGATTGGTGTCTCTGACAGTTGTCACAATGCACAATGATGAGCGTTGACTCATGACTCTTTGGAGCATTGTAGACGAGGAACAAAAGGTGATATTATAGGACCGTCCCCATTAGGCTGCTATGACTAAGATGGCTCCATGAGGCAGTGGATAATGATATTAGATGATGTATTCTGGGTGATGAGTGGGGTGGGGGGGTATGTAACAATTCCTACTGCGAGGCAGAGCAACTATTGATTTCTCTTTCATTCTCTCCTCCCTCTCACTCTCCCACTTCCATCAGCTCCCATACACCCATCCTCCCTATAGGAAATTCTTATTAAGTTAAGAGCTCCCCCTAAAGGTTAGTAACGGAAAAACAGCTTCTTTTGAACTTCCTGTCCTCTTAGGTAACATGTGGCAACCATCTGTCAGTTAGCCCCGCAAGTATGAGTGCTATTTTGGACAATACTGTCCAAAAAGAGGAACAATCAGGGAAAAATAAGTCTGTTGGTTATGTTAAGATATGCAGCAGCAGTAGCTGAGCCTGCTGGAAAAAAGAAAATCCGGGGGCCAAAAAAGTGGGCATGCTGGTAGTTTTGGTGTATGTTATGTGCTTGCAACATCACTGGTTCGAGTCTGGCTCTCAGTCTTAATCGTGTGTCTTCCATTTTTCCTGTCACTCTCTACTGAGGACTTACTAGTTTGGCAGAAATGGCACAAAAATGATCTAGCAGATGTGTGACATTGAGTGTTTAGGCTATAGGGAGAAAGCTGTTAGCCAGCGTCAAGTAGGAAGAAATGTTTGGAATGGTGAAAAATTTTGTATTAGTACACTGTGTATGAAACACTAAGGACACTTTCATGAAGTGCACTGATGAGGTGAATCCAGGTAAAAGCCATTATCCCTTATTGATTTCCCTTATTAAATCTGTACCAATCACAAAGGAGGAGATGGAGATAATTGATAATACAATTGAGATGTGGATTGTGAAAAAGGGGCTGCAACTCAATATCAGGAAGATGTATCTAATATTTTGTACATTCAGTTTATACTATTACAACTACCATGCATCAAACATATTTGCTCTATTCTATTCTACCCTGTGTGCATATATGCACTGGCACGCACAACAGTGGAAAATGCATGCAACAGTCTGCACAGTGAGAAGTCTGCCAGTAGGCCAGTGAGTCAATGGTCAGAGGAAGTCCAATGGGTTCGGTCACCTTTGAGACGAAACCTCTCTCTCTCTCTCTCTCTCTCTCTCTCTCCCTCTGCATGTGTGTACAAAGAACAAGAGCCACTGTTTATGTTTAGAACCACTGCCCTAAATAATTCCTTCACTTCCTCGCCCTCTTTAATCTTCCCCTATTTCTTCCTTCTCTCCCTCTGTCCCGGAGGACGCAGACTCCGCGAAAAACAGTTTAGTCGGTGCAATCATGTAATCCCACAGTACTCCATGAACCCTTGAATGAATCCCATTAAGAGCCTGTGTCTCACAGACCACATACCCCTCACAGAGTGCAGCTGTTAATGTACTTAGCCCGGTCACTGGCAGTTCTTGGAGGAACTACTTTTCGTGGGGAGCTTGTTAGCTTAGTCTTGATGGTAGACTCATCAGCCAGACTTATTCACCCAGTCATCCATGCAGTACTTCATGAGGCATATATCAAAGAAACAGACCGTTGGTTTACCAGGAGCAACAGGAGGGATTTAAACTGTGAGGAAAAGAGGAAGACAAGAAAACAAAACAAAAAAAAATTATATGAATGAACAAGGTGCATAAAGATGGAGTCTTCTGTGAGAGATGTGAGATGTGAAATGAGTGAAGATGTCTAACTACTGTAGGAGTTTTTTGCAACCGGGTCCGCCTTAAAATGGATTGGTCAGCCAAAATGCTTTTTCTTGCTGCTCAGTCTGCCTTTAACCGTGAAATAGCTGCCAGGCATTGCTGCTGGCCGCTGTAATTCATCAGCAATTTCACCGATAAAATTTCCTGTAAACAAGAATAAAGAGCCAAGGATGGTGTAAACATGCTGTTGACAGCATTGTCAACCACATACCAGGGATCATCTTACCACAAGACATCATTTTCTACTTTAAAATGTTCAAAGGTCACCTCAGTTCACTCAGTTAACAAACATGTCATGCCAAATATGCTCTGCAGACAGTCAATGAGTGATCAGTGAATAAACTGTCAGTGCTTTGCGGTGTTTGTGTTTTGCCACCCAAGAAATCAAATCATGTCTGCCGAAGAAATATGAGAAACCGCGGTGGAAATGGGATCCGCTGCCAAGACATCCTCATGTGACTCGCATCGGAAAGGTCGCGCCAGGACAGAGATACGCAGATGCTTCAGACTTCGGGGAGCTAAAAAGAAACTTATTGGCCTGTGTTTACTAGAGGTAATGAGTAAACTGTCATGTATCGTGTTTTTAGAATAACATCCCTGATGGACAATTGGGGTGAACTCAAAAAAACAGAAGCACAACACACTTCCATGCATAGAAATAAGCATTTTTATGCTTGGACATACACGCAAATAGCTGCACAATGAAAACATAGAGCATGTAGTTTGTCTTCAGCAATACAAGATTATCAGGTGAAACATTACACTGCAAGTTCCCTTTGACCCCTTGTCTTCTGAAGCCGAATGTGCATCAACTGGAGCAAGAGCACCACATGAAAACAGTCACATGTGAAGTTAAAAAGCAGGAACTCTGGCCGCTTGCAGCGCAGAGCTCCCACCGAGTCAAGTTCAGAGCAAAAGCAGACATCAGAAGATAGGAGGAGAGGAAGAGGCGACGATAAGAGAAGAGAGGAGTTTCACACAGGAAGCTCCTCCGGCTTTGGGAGGATGGGAGGAAGAAGGGGGACAGAGAGTAAACAACATCGAGACTGAGAATAACCAGGAATGATAGATATGATAGGAATGACAGACATAAGAAGCAGTACTTCATTCAGTTCTGTTTTCACCCTCTGTAGTATCTTCAGTATCTTAGTTGGGGGGGAACTCAGGCCCTTTGGCCTATTCCTAGACAGTTCCCTTGATTGACAGTCATATTTTAATAGAGATTAAGATTTATGATTTGTAACTTCTGGAGCTGCTCCATAGATAATGAATTGGCTCTGTCTTTCTCTTGTGAGCAGTCCAACTCATTCACAGGTTCAGGTTTTAGTTGTCTGTTGTGTGTATGTCTTAACATTTAGACACAATAGGAGTAACATGAATTCCTAAATTCAGTGGTGTCCACGTTAAGGCATATTGTAAGGCTACGGCAGTCTAGGCCTACAGTACATTCTGTTCTGGGGCTAATCATGGTGTGAATAGACTACCGCTGTGACAAAAACCATATTTCAAAAATACTTTTCCTTGGTTTGCATGGCCGATATAAAACACTTTAATTTTAACCTCCTATCAAGGCAAATATTCCCCACTTCCATATCTACATTTGAAAGCTTTTTAATATTTACCAGGAAGGGGTCAATAGGAGGAGGATGCTACTGTATCTCTATTCTACAGATCCTGTGCCACTTAGCTCACGAAACAAGGCCAAAACAGGGAGTGTTTACCTGGTATTCATCCCCATCTTTCTCTATTTCTCATCCTATCAATTAGTTTTGCTGTTTGTAACTCCAGCAGTATCTTTGTAAGAGCACACATGCAAAATAGTTCATTATAGACAAGTACACCAATCTGAATTTGATCTTGAAAGTTCCTTCAAAAATATTGAAGGGATTGACAGAAAACTCATATGCCCTTTGTTATAAGGGTAGTTATGTTGATGAAAGGAACAGTTGCATGTATCTTCAGTTATTTTAAGCAAGTGTATTGTTCTGTGATTTATATTTAACACTTTACACTTTAGCATATCTTGTGTCATGGCTCACTGCAGCTGGCATACCCTCATTTTAACAACCTAACATAGGATATCACATTTTAATCCTAAAGCATTGCCTCCAAACTTGTATCTTTGCATATTCCACTGTCTTCCCTCATTCAATCACAGTGCAGACAAACTAACCTTTTCAGCTCCAAGCCGCCAGCCCCATCTGGTGTGCCAGCACCAAAAGCTGAGCATTAGCCACCGCCTGCATTGCTTTGCTTAGGTTGCCTCCTGCAGGACATTAGAGGAACTGCAGAGTCTTGCTGTGGCAAAGGGGAATGAGCACTTCTGTCAGTGTGAAGAACCACCAGGAGGCAAAAAGGAGCAGGCTGCCTGAAAGTAGGGCAGCCAATGCTGCAATTTTGTCAAGAGGCCTTACTTTACTTTGCTTTCAACAGATTCTCTCTCTCCCTGTTTCTCTTCCCTCTTCTCTATCACTGCATTAACTCAAGACAAAGTTGAGACATAGTTGAAATAAAGTTTATGGGTCTAACTATTGCTTATGGATATTGGCGATTTTGTATGAAAGAGATCTTTCAAAATACGTTATGATAAACCATTATAAGCCACCATACCTGTAGTTACCTGTATTTAAGGATTTCCTTTATTTATCATCCCATCTCTCTCTCTCTCTCTCTCTCAATCTCCCACAGTCAGGTTTGACCCGAAGGCTTCTTTACCTCCATATCCTCAGGAATGTCTAGCAGTGTGTGTCCCACCTGTAACACAGAGCCACAGTAATGCGAAAGAGATGCCATTGTCCTCTCATACAGCCCAGGTTCATGTTTTGGATGTAAACAACACGTGGATTGAGGCTTTGTCAAGGACCGTCAAGGAAATCATACAGTGATGCGCCTGTTTTGTTTTGTTTTTTTCAATTCAACTGTAAGTTAAAATTCTTTCTTCTGTTTTTTTTACTCCCTGCAAGCAGATGTGGCTTATAGAGTCATATGCATTCTTTCTCTCAAACACACATATATGCACACGCGCACACACACACACACACATTCTCTCTCACACATATTACAATAAGATAAACTTTGAATGATCCCTGTGGGGAAGTTGGATATATACTTACACATGCACTATTCACACATGCAAGCCCAAAGCGCACGTGCACAGATTCACACACATTCTCACACATATGCATGCGCTCTCACGCACACACACACACACACTCACACACACACAATGGTGGCAGGTGGGTGTTTGGCCTGAGAGACGGACTGGGTGAGGCTGTAATGACTAAAGCAGGACAGATTGGAAAACCACACCCAACAGGGACAGGACAGGAAGACCGGGCAGCTAAAAGGCTCCAGAGCCCCAAATGGGAGAAACAGGTGAGTTAATGTGTGTGTGTGTGTGTGTGTTTCTCTCTGTGTGTGTGTGTGTGTGTGTGAGAGAGAGAGAGAGAGAGAGAAAGAGTGTGTTGCTGAGATTCTTTTTGTGCAAGGTAATGACTGGCTGAAAGAGAAATACTGTATTATGAGTGTGAGCTATTGAAAAAAAGAGGTAGAGGAGCGAGAGAGAGAGAGAAAGAGAGAGAGAGAGAGAGAGACTATAATAATAGGGGTAAAATTTGGGGTCAACAGGAAGGCAGCTTGTTTTTTGATGCCTTCCCTCTCCTTCATCACCCATCAATCCAAGCTATAGCTGAAAGAAAAAGGTTTGTGCTTACAAAATATAAGATCATACGCGTCTCTGCAGGGCATGGACACATATAGACACAGAGACACATGCTTACACATGCCCACACACACACACACACGTGCACATATACACACACACACACATACCTATTCACACTTAGACTTACACACACGGTAGCTCACATGCTATCAAAGCCCTCATTGTTTCCCTCCTTATCACTTTCCTCTCTGCTGTTTTTTCCCCTTCCTGCACTCTTTTACCTGGCCTTATCTCCTCTCTCTTTCATCTCGGGAGAGGCCCGCTGAGCATGAGGGACAAAGAGAAGAGAGGAGGAGGAAAAGAAGGAGCAGCGACCGGGGGCATGAGAAGAGAGGAGACGAGGAAGAAATGGAGAAGAGAGGAGAGTTAGGCCGCCCCGGTCCTTATCTGAGATGAACGCCACTGACACACACACACACATACACATATACATACACGCACACACACACACACACACACAGGGGGCCATTGTTCGTCGGTTTTGCCGCGGGGCCCTGTGATCACGGAGGCTGAGACTGATGAACGTGTGGCCTCTCTTTCTTCCTCGCTCCCCCTTTCATCTCTCCGTTCTTCCTGAGTCTTCTCCTGCCGCTCAAAGGAGTTCTCTTCCTCCTCGTCTTTCTCTGCGTCTCTTCCTCCGTCAACAGATTTCCCTATGAAAAAAAAAACATATGGCACTGGTGGACGCTCTTGTCCAAACCCCTTATAGTACCATAGGTGCACAGATTTTTTTTTAGCAAGGCTCTTACTTTGGCTTTGTTGGTGCTGTACAGAACTACTAGGGGATACAGCAATGTGACAGAACTGCAGCATTTTAGTCCCAAAATGAGTCTCCTGGAAGACTAGAACCTGAAAAAATCACTTCAGAAACTGATTTTGAATCCCTGCTACCACCTCCCATCATCCTCTCTGAGAATTTCATATCATAACAAACTGAAACATGGACAGACTGAAACATTGTCCGTTTGTGTGCGCGCATCCCCATGTGCGAACTCGAAAGTGGAAGCCCACCGACAAACTGTGACAACCGACGGGTCCACTGTTTTGACGTGCGCTTACTCCCGTCACCACGGCAACGGCGGCGCCTCCTCTTCTCGGCATTCCCGGCGTCTATCGAGATGGACAGGAAGTGGCATGGGAGGAATGTGCGAAGAGTTGGAAGCGCCAAGATGTCCGACAGCAGTTTCCCAGCAGCTCCTGACCTCTTTGGACTCCGACACCGTAACCTTTCAACTTTTCTCTTGACAGGACATGCTTTCACATCACTGACTGAAAAAAATGACCTTGAGGTAGGAAGGGAGGCTTTTTCAGGCTTTAGAGATGAAGGTAGAAAGATTGCGCAGGCTCAGGAGATGAGGATTAAGAGAAAGTCTTTGGATCAAGGTTTTGGATTTGGGTTTTGGAGGTGCAGATTAAGAGGTAGACCTTGGGTTTAGGTTTAGGAGAGGTAGGTTGAGGGGTAGGTTTTGCATTTAGCCTAGTTCTTGGAAATGTAGTTAGACAAAGGTTTTCAAGAGGTAGCTCTTAGATTTGGCTAACATGTTTACAGTTCTGAGTGTTTGAAGATGTAGTAAGAGAGAGTTTTCAGAATTTGGCCAAATAGCAGGAGAAAACTTGGGTTTTGAAGATGTAAATAGAGTTCTCAGCATTTGTAGATGTAGTAGAGTGAGCTTTTAGTGTTTCAAGATGTAATGGCAGACATTTCTCAACATTTGGAGATATAACTCAAGAGAGTTTGGATGAAGTTAAAGAAGGTTCTACAGGTCTGAATGTCTCCAATGTTATTATAGAGCGCTCTCCACATTTGTAGATGTAATTATGTTATAGAGACAGGACTCTCAGGGTTTGGAAATACAGAACCATGTCATACAATTCATGAGATACTGTTCTTTTACTTGTCCCCATCCTCACAAAGCCATGGCATGTAAGCAGAGATAGAGATGTCTTGGAACGCAGCACCATGCTATCTGGTGTCGTTTCACTGCAAAAGTGTTGGTTGCATCATTTTCCATCCTACAAGTGCAAACACACAGTACTTTTCACTAGTTTGATAGAACTTTGAATTTCAAACATTATCAGATTGGTATAGCGGGCTTCAAATTGTTTTTTGCGATGCATTCAGAATTCAAAACATTAACTGAATTTCTAAAATTGTCACAGTGCCTTGAAACACAGAACATGGACCAGTGAAGATATTTCATCCTCAAATTAGCCGCTTGTCCATCTTTGTACCTGTCTATCTCTCACTCCTTCTCTATATGTCTTTTTTTCATCTGCACCTCTCCTCATCTGCTGGAGTGACAGATGGAATGTGGCAGGAATCTCAGGAGAATGTTTTGGTATGCTTAGCGGACAAATGCTGGTGTTGCCATGGCGAGGGCTCACCTCCCACCCTCATTGTTTTCAGAGTGCATGGTGGTGGCATTGGCGGTATGGGGTAGCACTGGTTCTTTAACAAGGTACTTGGAAAGTATGTGTGATTGTGTGGGGTATGCATGGACACACCATCACCATAGAGACAGCTAAATGTTTTGTGTGTGTGTGTGTGTGTGTGTGTGTGTGTGTGTGGGTGTGTATGGAGGTGGGGAGAGAGGATCAGTCCAAGATGATGTCATCAAGATGTTTAACCCTTGATCCTTGACCTCAGGCAACTGGAACCTGTTTCCTTGGCGACTGGGCCACATGGTACTTGGAGGTAGCTGGGAAGTCCTGTTTGACCTTTTGACCCCAGATGGGTCATAAACACAGACAGACACAGAGCATGGGCTGTGATGTCATTTCTAGGCACCAGGTGAAGCTCTGTGAAATGTCAGTGCAAGTGATAACGCCTGCAAGGTAACAGAGCTTTAGCTGTGAGGGACTTAAAGAAAAATGCTTCCTAGGGTGTGCGTTCCCAGTTCACTGGGGTGAGTGTGTGTGTATATGTGTGTGCACGCACGTTCGCACATGCACATGTCCAATCACAATTGTGCTTGGGGATTAGAAGCACAGAGCCAAGCACTATCTGAGGTTAAAGAGTAAATCCTGGATTGACTCCGTCCTAAAGTCCAGTCAAGCGAGTGATGTGCTTCTACAAAGCAACACGTCTATACAATAAAGATAAGCTGAAGCTCTGCCACTGACGTAGTGCTCCCATTCAGAGCTCGGCCACACAAATAGATTAGACTGCTGACATAACAGTCCTGAAAACATGAATGTACATTCACAGTATAGTTGGTGCCTCATTGTTAGAATGATAATAATTGGTAGTAGTAGTGGTAATAGTAGTAGTAGTTGCAGTGGTGGTAGTAGTGATAGTAGTACTAGTAGTAGAAGTAGTAGTAGTAACAATAGTAGTAGTAATGGTGGTAGTAGTATTAACAGGAGAGGCAGTAGTAGTACAGTAATAGCGGTAATAGCAGCAGCAGTAGTACTACTAGTAGTAGTAGCAGTAGTAGTAGTAACAATAGTAGTAGTAGTAGCAGTAACAGTAGCAGTAGTAGTAGTAGTAGTAGTAAGTAATTGTGTTTAGAATGTGTTATATTCAATAGGTCGTAGATGCTGGTGCTGGTTATGGTAGGAATACTAGTACACAAACTTATGAAGGTATTTTGCTGCACACTGAAAGTCTTAAGGTCACATTTCATTGGGTCCACTCATGTTATTCTTCAACTCTTAATCTCTTTGCACGCTGTATATCTTTGAGAAGCATCTATCTTCTGGATCCCAGGAAGAATAGCTGTTACTTTATTAATGACTAATGTGGATATGAATAAACAATAAACAACACATTGCACACACCCATGCACATGAAAATTTGCATAAAAAGCTTGCATTGATATAAAGAGGCATCCATGAACACATTCAAGCATGCATTCGAACACACACACACACACACACGCACACACACACACACACATGCATACAGTATATATACACATAGAGATGTATCCACGTGTCTCTATGAAATCTATGTGTATGTGCAGTGAGTTAGCCTGTTAGCCTGGGAATATGTGCTAAACATACAGAACCTACACACCAAGTCCACCCCTTCCCAGAAACTGCTCTACATTGACCAGTGGCCCGCTGACTGCACACACACTCACACAACCACACACAGATGTACATGCACGCGTGTGTACGCACACACACACACACACACACACACGCACGCATGAGAGAGACAGAAAGAGAAAGCTGGTTCTTGTGTTCTTTTCGAACCATGTTGACGATTCTCGTGACAAAGTGCTAAAGTTTGCGCCGTTCAAACAGCTGCTGTCCAAGGTAAATTTGAATCTGCCTATTGAACGGGCATGAGTGTTTATTTTCAAAGTTTTCACTGAGGCACCTGCATATGACTCGAGGGGTTGTGCGATATCGAGACATGCATATGCGTGTCACATGCAGCCGTGCGATGGAGCGCGTGTGCCTGCACGCAGACGCCTACGTGCATGTATGTGTGTGTGAATATAATGTATGTGTGTGGGTATTAGTGAGGAATGCACACATGGTAACCGTCCTCCCATAACAAGGGGTGCCACTTGAAATCGTCCCGTAATAGGGGGGCCTCGCGGTCCCTGTCGACCCCCTTCCTTTGGCGTTACCTGGATACCGGGCTACTGTTTGTCTAACACATCGGCTCCTGCCTGCTCCCGCCCCTTCAGTCTGTGCACAACCTTCAGTCCCTGAGCACAGGCTTTCTGCTCATGCCTAACTCTAGACTGAAGACTACAGGAGGCCGGGCCTTCGCCATAGTGAACTTCTTTGGAAAGCCTTTATTTGGCATTTCTGCTGTATTTTATAGTTGATGGGAGAAGATTGGAGAGAGAGAGAGGGGGGATTACATACAGCAAAGGTCATGGGCAAACCCGGGTCACATGTCATGCACCCTAAGCTGTTAAGACCGGTCTCTATAGATGTGCTTTTATATAATGATGTTTGTTTTTCCACTCTTGTTTCTTGTTTTTGCCGCTGTCCTCTTCTTTTCTTGTGTTGTTCCTTTCCTGGTTTATATCTTCAGGCGTGTTATTTTGTTTCTGAAAAGCGCAATACAAAAAAGTTATTCATTTGTGTGTGCGTGCATGAATGCATTTACACTATATGCCTTGTGTGCATGGCAGTGTGCACACATTTTGCATCTATTTAACATGGATTTCATGTGTGTGCCATGATGTTAGCCACATTGAATTTTACATATTTGGCTGACTCTGCTGTCCACAGATGGTAAAATGGTGAGAATTGATAACTTTGTAACGCTAACAGACATACAGAAACACTGGTAAGCGTCTCTAGCAAGTTAGCCATGAGTATCTATACTGATTCCCAAAATCCATCTTGCTAGCTGGCTGGCGTACCTGCCAGCAACTTTGGTATGTCTGACCAGTGTGCACATAACCCACGCCACTCTGGTGTCAAACAGACACGCCCCCCTGGACTGCTACAGCTATTTTTACCCAGTGATACACACACACCACAGAGACACACACACACACACTTCAAACGGACTCACCTCGCCCGCCGAACATTCCACACCAACCAGCGAACACTTTGAACGCGGCGCCACGCTGCCTCCCCGAGTGCTGGGAAGTCTATA
Organism: Centroberyx affinis; assembly: GCF_046629955.1. NCBI lineage: Eukaryota > Metazoa > Chordata > Actinopteri > Beryciformes > Berycidae > Centroberyx > Centroberyx affinis. The sequence goes on along the minus strand of NW_027279595.1, from coordinate 225,586 downwards.
TGGACACGATCACGACCCTCTGCGCCGCTCAGACCGCGTCTGAAGCCGAGCCTCTCGACCCGCTGTCAAATACCCCTCAGCTATCACACACACTGGGGCTGAGAGGGGCTGAGAGACGACGACGGAGAGAGAGAAAGTAGTAGAGTCTAGCTTTTCATGATTTTGAGGATTTTATTGGTGATGATGAAGTGTTCTGAACAGAGCTGATATCATTTTACTTTAATCTTTTCATACTTTATATATTCAGCCATATAGATATGTCTATATGGCTGAAGTTTGGCTGAGACTGATGGACTCTACAAAGTTAGAAAAGAAAAATACATCCAAACTGCAAAGAAAATCCATCTTGACAAGTCACTTAGTCTAGTATTGAGTCTTAAAGTCTTGTTTTGTTGTATAAGAAGTGAAAAAACTTCAGTGTAATAAAATAGTTACACTTCCAATGCAAATATTTTATTGAATGAATAAGTTATCTTCATACTAGGGGACTGATCTGCCTTATTTCACTATAACAAAATTCTCATGAAACTGTACCAGAAACAGGTGAATGTTTCTCAGCCCAGTGGCAGATTTTTTCCACTTGCTTCGAAGAAAACAAGATTTTAAGACTCAATACTAAAACTAAATAACTTTGTGAGACTTTTAATAGACTTTCAAAGGGAAACACATTATTTGCTTCAGGCAAAACCTCATCATACCACTGAAAATGATGCTGGTTTGCTCTTTGCTGTTTGAGACCACATGGATCCAGCTGAACCGATCTGGGATTTCCACACTTCTCCCAACAACTGGTCAAATGACATAAAAGCAGTGTGTGTGCACGTCACTGCAGGGAATCTGTCAATAAGTAATGCATGTGAGTAACTCATTCAGTGTAACTGTGCCCCCTCTATAGTTACTGAGTGTGTAGCCTAATCTGTGATAAATTTCCTCTACTTCATGACTGATTGTGTTGGGACGTCTACTCGTTTATTTTGGCAGGAAGGATTTCAGCTCTTTAACAACTAGTAATGATTAAATGTGTGTGTTAGCATGCGTACTTGGGAATTACCTTCTGTGAATGACCATAGTCTGTCATGTAGAACGTAAACATTACAACTATTTCCAGACAATCTGAATGACGCAGGGCGAAGAGTGAGGAGAAAGCTGAAAGTGCCAGTTCTTCCTAAAGTGAACAGTCTTTCACAACAGACAGTTCAACTTCAAGTTATTTTACCAATTTCACTCAAATACACCACTACTATTTTATTCCTGTGGTCCTGTATGGGACAGACCAACTGGTACTTATCAACATTAAAGAACGTTTTGGGAGTTTGGCCCATTGATCACCTTACCTAGTATCTAATGAGAGGATTGGCACCAAAACCACCTCTGTGTCTCTGGTAGATAGTTCTGTCTGGTGAGCATGCTAATGCTTTAGCATACAGTATGTTAACTAACCATAGGCTACTATCCTTAAAGTATGAAGATAGACCATTCAGTAATCCAAAGTTGGTACTGGTTTTCATTCTATGGCCTGTGGATTCATACCTCTGAAAACAAAATCTTCATCCTTAGTCCCAAGTCATCCCAAGTCCATTGCGAAATAAACAGCGCAAAAAACGTTAGCTGTCTCGCTAACTTCTAACACTCAAAACAAGTTATGCTCTTCTGCCATTTAAAGTAAAGTCTATTTTACCAATCCCCTAAACAAGCCTGGAAGGTTTAGGGCCATCCAGCGTTAAAGTTCTTATTTTCTCACTTTTAGGATAACGCTAATTACCTGAGACCACTTAACACACGTGTCAAGCTGTCTCTTGTTTCTCAGTAGCGAATAAGTCTCCTCCTTAATAGAGGCCCAACTTTATCAGAAACACATTCAGAATGAGAATCTCTTTAATCGGTAAGTACAATAAATGTGCTGGAATTTGTCTTGGTGACATTGGTGTTCAGGCATATTAACAACTAACAGGGTTTCTTATATACTGTAATGTACTGGCACACCTGGTACAAGGACAACAAGACCTCACATACAGTGCAACTGGCTGAAATCCACTGGTATTTCTCCTTAAACTACAGAGTAATTTGCTGCCTGACCAGTGTTACCTGACCAGTGACCTGAGACGGCCAGGCCTATTATTAGAAGCTTATGTGTACAGAACCTGATCTAAGAGAAAAGTACGGTTTGAACTAATGTTTGCCTTGAGATAGAAGCGAGATGGAGAGAATTACGACACATTTCCCCCAGATAATCCTACATCTGGATTAAGTCTTCATGCTAGATTAGGCACACTCCACTGTAAATAAAGGCAGCCAGGCCTGACAAGGGGTAAATCAACCCATTATAAATTAACACTGTACAGTTATGTAGCAAACACATTGCATAACTAGAAATAAAATGAATACCACACACACAGGTCTAAAGATTTCAGTCTACTTCCTTGTTAATTAATGGATCAATTGATCATTTTGTTATATGGTTGCAGAAAGTGAGTTCAGGAAGTCTCCACCTGAACCTATACCAACTGTCATTAACAACCAGGACATTGAGCTGGTCAAGAAATACAAGTACCTGGGTGTCACGCTTTATGAGAAGCTCAGTTTTGAAGCTAACGCTGATGTTATCTGTAAGAAGGTTCAGCAACGTTTATTCTTTCTGCGAAAACCGAATTCTTTTAATCTAAATACAACTATGATGACTTTGTTTTATGGAAGTTTTATTGAATCGGTGTTGACCGTTTGTATTGTAGCATGGTTTGGAAATCTGACTGTGCAAAACAAAAATAGATTGAGCAGGTTGGTCAGCACAGCCAGCAAAATTATTGGAGTTCAGCAAGCTCAGCTTATGGATATATATAAAAAATCTGTTACTAGGAAAGCCAACAGCTTTCTGAACTGCTGTGATCATCCTCTGTATTCAGAGTTTGAACTGTTGCCTTCAGGCAGACGATAACGCCAAGCCTAAAACTAAACAGGACTAAGTCTTCTTTTATTGCAACTGCTATTAATTTTCTAAATTCACAAAGATAGTGACTATTAGTAGTTCTATTTTCATCTATCCTGTTTTTATGGTCCTTGTAATCTATGCTGTGTTTTTTGTATAGATGTGTATGTGATTTGTGTTTTTTGATACTTGGCTGCTGATTTGATTGATTGATTGATTGATTGATTGATTGATTGATTGATTGATTGATTGATTTGGAAGTGTTGTGTAATTATGGATATGGTGATGTGACTAGATACTGTCAATATCACCACAGTACCTATAATCACATTAAAGAAGACCCTCATAGGTTTCCATACAATGACCAATGTACCAGCTGAAAAGTTTCTTCAAACTAGTGTAGATACATAATATAAAAAAGAGGATAAAGCAAGAAAGATGTTGCTTGTGTAGCAAGAAACATGCCAAACTAGCTTCTTGGTTACTATGCTAGTTATCATAGCATCCAAATCAATTTTTCATAAAGCAAAGAGCTGTGCATTATGGGAGTTATCTGCATGGCTTGAACACCTCTTTAAACAGTCGGTTTGCTTATTTTAAGCTGATTTTAGGATTTGTTTGTGTGAAATCATCTTACTGGTGGATAATTTTATCCGTTTCAACAAATTTGACTTTTTCTCAGTATAATGTAACTTGTTTCAGGACATTTACTTGATAAATCTGAAATTGTCTTGGAGAAAGTTTCTTGTTTCAAGATGTTCTTCATTGTTTTATGATGATTTCTTTAAAGAAGTCATTGGCATGTATCAAGTGAAATTTAATAAGGTAACACTGCAGTTTTATAAGGAGAAGGGTTGTTAACTCTTTTTCTTCGTGCTTTGGATTTATCAGAACAAACACCATGTGGAAAACGTATTTTTTACATTTTACCTAAAAATTACGGACTGAATAGAACAGACATAATAATGAAATGAATGCAAACATGTTTTTATTTTTGAAAAGCAATTTCTTCCAGAGATTCTCTTTCAGTCTCACACTAGATGTCTCATTGTCCAGAGAAGGAAACCTTATTTGAGTTAAACTGGGGTGCATCTTCTCTGATGTGTGGACCGCCTGACGCAGGGGACTGAGATATTTCTCAGGAGAGGCTTCCCCTCAGGAGTCTGTGTAGTAATGGGTGGAAGCTCAGCAGGTAGTGTTCCCTAACAATACCTCTCCACCCCAGCCTGTCTCTCTGTGTCTGTGACAGATTCACCCACACACTGACTGCTCTGGCGCACTGATGTGGTTTGTTATCTCTTGCCATCTTCTCTCTCTCTCTCTCTCTCTCTCTCTCTCTCGCTTCCATGCTCCCTCCCCTTTTGCCTCTCTATCTGTCTATCTGGAGGACTGTGGTGAGGGTTCAGCGCAGTGGCAGTGGAGTGAGTCCCTTTGTGTTTGTCAAGAGCAGTTTGACAGGAGGAGATCTTATCCGCGGCGCTCTCCTCTCCGCAGCGGGAAAAGACGGGTGAACCACCAGACTGTCTCAGTGGGCTGGCTGGGGTCGGACGGCTCCTTAAAGGCCATCTCAGAGATACAGAGTCGAGCCCAGTGGGCCGAGTGGAAAGCACTTCCAAGTGGGAAAATCATTCAAAGATCTCTGTTAGGTTAGGAGTCACCGACCCCACGTGTTGGGGAGCTGCCTTGACATCATTAAATCTCCTGTATAAAGGCCTTAGGTCACATATTTGACTCCCTATGCTTTGAACAGACTGTAAAATGATTGATGATGATTAAATGCTGGACATATAGGTGATACAACAATACAGTAATGTCCAATCACCCAGGCGAGTGTACAAGTGCCACAGTAATTAAAAACAGCGAGATTATCTGCCAGTGCAGTGAGATAATTTGACTAACATCATGAAATAAGCTTGATAGGTCTGGAGAGAAGATAAAATCAGTTGACAGCTTCCTATTTCTTGCAGTATAATCACTTATCATTCCCATACTTGCAGACAGTTCATATTCAACAATGGGCATGGTGGGGAAGTAAAGTCTTATTTTACTTAAGTTTATTTAAATTCTCTGGTAAATAAAAGGGATCTATGCCCACTGCACCTAACCCCTCACATTGCCCTCCAGTGGACTGACTACTGTTTAATAAACAGCTGCAGAACTGCACAGTATCGAAAAACTGAGGACTACACAATACTTCACTTTCTCCATTCAAAAAGTGACACACAATTTCTTCCTCTCCCCATAGTTTTAGAGTTTTCCAACCGTGGATCATGAGCAGCAGAGGGGCTTTTCCAGCTCATTTCAAGTAAAGATTTAACCCCGATAACTGCACTTGTTTAACGCGTCATTGACAGTTAGCGGCACCAAGCTCCTTTAAAAACACTTAGAAAAACAGAGTGTGTGCTGGCGCTGCGATGTGGCCGCGCTGGCACACAGTCGGGACCCTGTGGTATGTGTTTCAGCGCATGTGTGTACGTGTATGTGTGTGTGTGTGTGTGTGTGTGTGTGTGTGGTGCTGTACTCTCAGTGCATTGTCAATTGTTTGAGGGTGTACAGGCGCACCTTGAGCAGGGGTGAGCATGATTTATTGCGTGGAGGTCTCTCTCTCTCTGTCTCTTTAACTCTCTCACTTATGGCAGGCCGTTTTGCCATGTATTCCTTGAAATGCAATTGTGGTGAAAAATGAACCACTAGTGATAATGTTTTATTAACAGATGGGGAATTTTAAATCTCAGTCACTTAAAACTACTGGTAAAAATATTAGTCAATAGTACCTATTAAATTAGAACTAGTATCTATTATATAGAAACTATAGTAAAATTAAAACAACGACTAGTAGCTGGCGGAATACTGACTAGTGACTAAAAAAAGTGCTAGTACCTTATGTTCGCAGTGACTAGTGCCTTTTAATTTGTATTTATTTAAGTACTACTGTCTACATTTTAGTGAATAGTGCTTTTTGGGGAACAGTAAAAATGAAATAGTAACTATAAAATAAGTACTAGTACATGTTAAATGTTCCTAGTAACCAAATAAGCTATTGATTAGAAATCAAATTAGTCACTAGTACCTATTAAAGTAGAACTAGTATCTATAGCAGCTAGTAAAATTACAATAGTGACAAGAGACTAAACAATATGTACTAGTGGTTAATTTTTAGTGACTAATGGATTTCAGGAAATAAACGACAAATTGGCCTCTCTCTGACTTTCCTCCTCTAGCTGAGTGACAGATCAAACACTTGGGTGACTGACTGCACCAGAGAGTCTGTTTGTGTTTTCTTCAAGCGGGAGCCCATATGAATATTCCCGCTCACAAGTCGGAAGGCATTAGAATACTCTGCAGAGACCGCTCAGAGTCGCACAGTCAGCAAAGATCCACAAACATGGAGTCAACAACTTGTCTACAACTTCAATTCCTTTGTTTCAAAACAGAAAACTGTACATTTTAATTACTGCCAAGCCTCAATAGCGAGTCAGGAAAGAAAACACCATTATAAATCCATCCCGAAGGATCTGGATTTTCCCAGAAGTTTGCCATCAAGCGCTGCCTGACTGGAGCCTCATGGGAAAACGTCACCAAACGATGCCTCTGACGTCACCTCATGTCCCTTCGTTGCTCCGTAATCATTTACATGCGTGTGAGATTGTGACTAACTGTGTGACAAATCAGACATGAAAGCTGCGGTTGACCTTTGGCTGGCTGACCCCAGTCAGCCACCTTCAGCTGCATATCTTGCGGCGAGCGCACATTGTGTTTTCGCCCCGAGTCTCGTCTGATTTCAACATGTGGTTGTGTTCATGTGTCAGCGTGCTTCGGCTCCCCCGCCTTTGACGTGCCGCAGTTGTTATGTCTCGGGCTGGTTTGGCGTGTTACATGTTCCCGGACATGTAATGTGCGATGGCTAATGTGTGTGTTCTGGTCAGCGGTGTGTTGCTCAACACCATATGCGCTGCGTCTCCTTCTGATATTTCACCTCCGCTGCTTTTGTCTTTTCCTCTTCATAGCTCTCTCGCTCTCTGCTTAGCGTTCTTCACTACAGCACACTGCAAAAAATGGAAAGCTGTCAAGTGATTTAAACTTGTTTCCAGACCTATCAAGCTTATTTCAGGATATTTTTAGTCAAATTATCTCACTGCACCGGCAGATAATCTGCAATCCAATCTTCAATTTCACTTGATACATGCCAATATGACTTCTTTCAAGAAATCATCACAAATCAATGAAGAAAATCTTGAAACAAGAAACTTTCTCCAATACAATTTAACTTTTATCAAGTAAATGTCCTGAAAAAAGTTACATTATCCTGAAAAAAAAAAGTCAAATGTTTCTCTAAAATCAGCTTGATAAGTCTGGTTACAAGATAAATAACTTCACAAGTTTGTCAGTTTTTGCAGTACAGCGCTAAGGAGCAAAGGAGACTTTCTCACTTCCACTCATGTGGCTCTTTATTTGGCTCTGGCTCGCTTTCTTCTTTATCTCCCTCACTCTTTGTCTTTCTCTATCTGTCTCTGGTTTATTGGATTGTGAGTACAAGTACAGCTTGATCTCGTTCTGCTTTGCAGTAATCACTATCACTCCCAGGCATCCCAAAAAACTCTCCCACACCCCTCCGCCATCCTCCATCCACGTCATAGGTTTGTGTGTGTGTGTGTGTGTGTGTAGGGGGAGAAGGAGGATTATGCAATGCTGAGGAGCCACAGATGTGCTCCGTGTGGGGTGGATGGGGAGGTAATCACTTATTGATGAGGAGCAGATCATAGATATGTAATGGTGATGAGATGTTGTTTTCAGTCTCCCCCTCTCTTTCTCTCTCTTTCTCTCTCTCTCTCTCTCTCTCTCCCCTAAATCACCGACTGCTCTGCTCCAGACTGTACGTATGCTTCTCATAAACTTCAACTGATTCATTGCCCTCTCCTCTCTCTCTCTCTCTCTCTCTCTCTTCTCTCTCTCTCTCTCTGCGTTCCTCCATGCGTCCATCCCAGCACACAAACATGTTTTGATTTTGGAAGAACATCTCTGTATGTCTGTATGCCCTAAAAGGACGGGTTCACTTCAGGCTGGACCCACGAAACACTGCCTTGCTAAGTGCATGCACTCCCCCCTCCAAGGAAATGAGAATATGGTTCTTCTTTAAAATACAATCACACAAACAACTGTTTCTCGCAGGTTGCCATTAGGATGGCTATCAAAAAGAGTTAAAGATTGAGAAGGAGCACTGATTTATGATTTCAGTTCGGCTCCAAACTTCAGCAAAAACAATAATAATGAATTTCCAGGCAGCCATTTATGTTCCGATTTAAAGCTCCCATAGCATGATGTCTTTTAAATATGCCTCCCCCACCTATCCAGTTCAAATAGTGCAAATGTACTGAGTGGAGTGGCTCCAGAGGGCCCGTCAATGCAAAAGGCAGCAAACCTGGCCGCCTGGACGGATTTAGGTTCAGACTGCAGGCAAATCTGATTTGTTTTTCAAATCAAATGAAAAGATCAGATTCCATTTGTCTTTTTTGCTTGCTTTTAAGAAAAACTATCCGGCTCATATCAGATATGTCAAACAATCAGATTTGAGCTGCCTGCCTGGACACAGACAGTTGTCAACATCAAAACTGTTGCCAGACCACATCCAATTGTGACGCATCAACTTCAGATAACCTGAAATTGGATGCAAGGGGTTTTTGTTTTGAAAACGTCATACGTATGACTGTAGCATCTAATTCAACTTTTGTCCTTGTCTTCAACTGATCAAAATATCAACATCCATAAATGAGAAAACATGCATCCCTATAATATGGCCTCTTTAAAATGTCTTGCACTGAGAGTCTTAGAGTATGCTAGTAACCGAGCAAATGGCAAGGTGGCAAGTCATTCAAGCACCATTATACCTAATGGGTAGAATTTGGTCATTTACATCTTGGCGAGCTTAAGCTTCACACTTACAGGTCAGCTATACAGTATAGAGCAGAATTAATGGGAAACCTTTCCATTTCTCCATGTGTATAGTTCCACAGTCATGAATGGCATACACAGTCTCCTAATGGCTGCATTAACTTTATGTTCCAGTTCACACCCACCACTCTCTGCCCTCACTGGCTTCCATTGCGGACCTTTTATAATGGAAAGTGACCACAGCTCAGTGATGGTAAGGTATGCCACGGGGGAAAAGGGAAATAGAATGAATATTTCCCGTACGCAGCCCACCACAGAGGCGACTGCTGGCCGTACAGGTGTGACGCACCTGTCCTCCGAGACAACATTCCTCCCCGGAGCCCGTGATCCTGCTGACGCACCACACTGTTATTCCACTGGACGCTGGTGTGTGTGTGTGTGTGTGTGTGTGTGTGTTGGGGAGTGGAGGGCAGGGGGTTCGGGGGGGTTTGGTATGAGTCTGGGGCTTTCCCATCTTTCAGGAATCCCATTTCCTAGGCAACGAGGGAAAACACCAACACATGGTATGAAACCTTGTCTCATGAATTTGGGGGAAGAGGCTGAGTTGCTCCACCAACCAACCCCCACACCCTCCCACCGTCACCCAGCACATCCTCCCAACAAATTACTTAGTTTGCTCCTCATGTAGTAAAGCCTTCACCCCCTGCCCTGTTGCCCATTCCATTCCATGAGATAACGCACATACATATGGTGACCTGCAGGAGGCATCGTTTACGGAACGTCTGACTCAACGAGGGGCCGCGGGACAACTGTAGATATACCTGGTTGTGGTCTCGGTTGCCGTAGCAACGTGGTCCGAGGGGGCCCCGGAGTGTTTGCACTGCACACAGCTGTGTGACTTGGAGGGGCTGGTGAGGGTAGGAGGGGGGAGGTGGGGTTGGTGGTATGGGAGATGGGTACTAATGTCAACAACTTTGCACAAGCTGCTCCTTCTTCGACCAGTTAGACAGATAGATAGAGAGAGAGAAATACTCTGCAGCATTTGAAAGCAATAAATCAGTCATTTCTGCACAGCAGATAGCTATATAGACAAACATTTTGCTATAAAAGCTATTGATGTTCTTGCGCCTAAGCTATTGACAGGTCTGAAGAAATAATGGATGGCCTGCTGCGCACTCGTAAATTAGAAGTCAAATATTTGTATAACAAATTCAATTTAAATGCAATAAAGCCCCTAGCCTACTGACACAGATTTGGAGAAAGGCGTGACAAATGCACGAGGGGCATTATGCAAACGTCAAAAGCCTTGGAAATAACCGTTATTTTTTCTTGAATATTTGACAAGAGGCACGCTCTCCCACACACACAATAAGCTAGCGCTATACCGGGAATCGGTAATGCTGAGCTCATCACTTTGCAGAAACTTCATCCAATAAAACAATTTATGGTTTTCTGCTGATCTACAGCTGGCAGGGCGATCACTAATGGGTTTAAAATGTGCTGTCTCTGGCCGGGAGAGGGAGAGGGAGCGGGCGAGAGACAGGAGTTAGAGAGGAGTGAGAGAGTGTGAGGGAACTCTGATTTATGATCGCAGCTCGGCCTCCAAACTTCAGCATAGCTTTTAGCTCCTCTCAGCCCTCAAAGTGGTGCGATGTTGCAATGTGTCCAGAAATCTTGACATCATCCCTTTTTTCTCTGAGACCAAGGCCAGAGCTTCTGGAGTTCAACCTCAGGCTGTGCCAGTCTGATGAGCGGCGAGCCAAGCGCCAGCTGACTTATGGAAGCCTTTGATGTTAGCTTAGCGCAGCACTATAGCGATGCCAGTGAGCTTGTTTCCAATGGCACGGCTAATGCTAAGAGTGACGCTGAAGCTATACAGCCCACCCAGAGAGACACACAGACCTACAGTATAGAGCCTTTCCTAACTTACTTCACCTTTTATTAGCCTTGCGCCCGGCTGACGAGCAACGCCTTTGCTAATTCTTTCATCTTTAAGCAAATATTTAATGCAGCAGTTAAAGCGATGTCTTCGCCTCTCATGTTCAAGCACAGTGCGTCACGACAGCAAACCGCTGCCTGTCAATTTGTCAAGTGTCAAGTAGACTTTCCCTGGAAAAATGAAAAAAGTGAAAAAAGTATCCTAAAGTACACTGTTAGCAGCCCGTTTGCCTTTCAGAAGAATATAGCTTTGATTTTTTTCCATAGAAAGTTATTTAATCCCATCTACTTTCAGCACAATTTCAAATATTGAAGGAAATGACATTCTAGAAATGACATAAGACTACATATCATGTTTAAATCAATATATTGCTATTGAGTACACCTCAGTGTGCACCTTGAAATTGCAGTGCTAATGCTCTGAAATATATATTTTCCAGGTACTATACTACCCACTATACTATAATATACTACATATTTAGTGCACTAAAATTGAAACTCGTGTACTACTAAAATGACAGTATAGAAACTCAAAAGCCTCCTCCATGATAACATAATGAAGTATATGGTAAGTACTTGAAGTTAGCGCAGACTTTATCAATGTACTTGAAACACACTTGTCATAGGAAAAAGTTCACTCCTCGTAAAATTACTTGTGATTTTCCCTCACCGCTCTCTGCCAATCTTTATGGGCAGCCGCCGCTACGTTGGCAAGTTGCTATGACGATGGAGCTCCCGATGACTCATCATGGAGCGCTCTGTTTACATTTTCCCGCTTATGGCCTGTGACCGAACACAAAGATTTCTGGGAAATGGAGGAAATGGGAGGGGGGGTTGGAGGGGGCTAAGGGGCGGAGGAGTGGATGAGGTTCTGCAGATGGAGGCAGGAGGTCAAGGATCACGTCTGTTTGATGGCCGCCAGCGTTTCTACTCCTGTCAATCTTCTCTGTTTTTTAGGTTTTACATGGAAAAGAATGGGGCTGATTGGAGGGACTTCAGATCAGAGGATGGAAACACACTATTTAATCACGTTGCCATTCAAATCTGAGAGCACAAGTAAGCTTTTAAAGAGGTCAAGTTACTTTCTTAACCTCATCTCTCACTGTGTCACAGTATCTTATCTCCCCAGTGGTCCTGCTGGATGTTTGCCAGACGCTACTTGTAGCTTCATTAACAAGCCTATCTGATGGTGCCCACTTTAGATCAGTGTTGCACTTGGGAACTTTCTTTCTTTGAACTGTGAGGCACTGGTGCCATGGAGCAATGATACAGTTAGGTGAGAGCTAATTGTCCATCTCGACCCAGACAGACATAAATGGATCATTGGGCGGCAGTGGTTGTCTATCATATGGTTTCAAGGTTTGGGATTCGATGCCACATTGACCTAATGCTGTGTGTGTGTGTGTGTGTGTGTGTGTGGCTGTTAACCCATTAACCCTTGTGTTTACAAGGAAGCAGTCCAGAAGGATTGCCCATTGGCCACATCAGCATGACCTGTGGCCTCTGTGAAATGACATCATCATGCTGCTGCCTTGTTACTTGAACATTAGATCTATTAAATTATTTATTTTACTTATAATTGGTTTACCTTATTTTGTCGGCAGCATTGGCACTTTGAGACTCTTGAGGTAACCGAGAAGAAAAAGTTCTCCCTAAGTATTACCAAACGTTGAGCCAGGAGTACACAGTCATTCCACATTTTTTTTCAAACTCCTCAACTTAAAAAGCCAAAGCCAAGTCAGTGAGCGCCTGGTAAAGCCTTGGCGTGGCGAGGAAGTGGAGACTTAGCATGATGACACTTCCTCTTAGGCCCTCAGGAAGTTTATCCGCCTACCCGAGATCTGTTTTAGCAGTTATAGCTTTAGTACATGACAGAGCTGAATACCCATGACCTTGGATGTTATAGATATCATTGCTATTCCTGTTCCTTTTTGCCGTGTTTGCCAATGAAAATCTTTGTGTTAAGCAGCTATTTTTGCACAATAAACATTGTAGAAGTTTGTATCTCAATGCAGTTTAAAGGTACTACATGTAGCATATTTAAACATCAATAATATCATTGTCAAGTTAATTGACAAATGCGACCATAGTTGAGATGATTGGTAGCCTCTATCTCACACCAGTGGTATTGTTATTGCTAGTGTTTCTCAAAATTAAGACCATATTTCCCACATGTAAGAACAGCACCCTCTTCCTGTTTTGTGCCATAAAGCAATCCAGCAGATTTCTGGTGAAATCCGACCCGGTGTCACACGATGTAAAATGCGGTGTGAGGCTGCCAGTCTTTTCGGCGATGGTCTTGTTTGTTAATAGCAATTATACTAATGTCTCAAAATGAATGCAGTTATGTTTTATTGATCTTAAAATGCTGCACATAGCTCCTTTAAAGACCTTTAGCGCACATGGCACGTCCCACCGCTCACCACAGAGCACAATATTTAATTTAATCTCAATGCCAACGAAAAAAAACAAAAAAACAAGCCATCCCTCAGTACTCGCTTTCAACATGCATCTTTGAGTGAGCGCGTTCCCTGCAGTCAGCTGTGTGGTTGGTGGAGGAGGGTGCAGGGGTCTGTAGCCTCTGCTGTGTCTGTGTGCCATTAACATGTCGCCACTCCGCTCCGCAAAGCCGCTAATAGCAGGGTCCTGGAGGAGGCTGCTTTCCACAGGGGGAATCTGTGGCCACAACGAGGTCACTCTGGGGTTTGGATGGAAAACAGAGAGGTGTGCGTGTGTGTATGTGTGTGTGTGTGTGTGTGTGTGTGTGTGTGTGTGTGTGTCTGTGAATCTGTGACTCATGTTCTTCAGTGTATTCTGGAAGGAAGAGTATATGCAAAGCCATATACTGTAGGTAGAGGCACTGCGTTACTCCCATAATTTATACTCTGTTTGCTTTTCTGCATATACGCATGTGTGTATGTGTGGTTATGTACGTGTGTGTGTTTATGTATGTATGTGCATGCGGACATGTGTGTGTTTGTGTGCGTTACCGCTTGGATTACAGAGAGCGCGGAGAAGGCCGCACATCTGGCAGGCTGGCAGGCCGCCCACCCCGGTGATGGGCTCCAGTTGTGGCGCTAGGCAACCGTCGTCAAGGGGCGGGGCCAACGGGAGCAGGACCAGCTGGTAATGCATCATCCCTCTGTCCCGACAGGAACCGACTGAGCATGTGCGGAGGCCGGCTGGAGGGTTCAATAAGGACTCTGCCTGGACTCTGTCTTTTAAGCAGATATTAAAGTGGAGTTCCACCCAAAAAACGCAGCCTTGTTTCCCACAGTGGCGAGAGATAAAGCTGTATTTTTAACACAGGATGCCCTGCAAAAATAGACTAATCGCTTTCAAATGGAAAGAGAAGTGAGATCGAGGGGAATCTCTGCCGCCGTGTGTCCATATAAGTCTTTATTTTCATACGTCTGATGTGTATTCTTGGTTTAGATTTATTCGGAAATCCCTTTCCTTTGTGAGGACTTGCCTCTCAAATCCCAATTATGGAAATGGTAAGCCTCAGATATGGGACTGCTGATGCGTCGGTGAGCCTGAGTGGCTGCGGTTGTTATCTAGACTTAAGCCCTGGAAATAACAAAGGAACACTGTGCTCCTCTGTCTGGCACAACAGACCTACCTGGACGGGGCGAGGGGGAGAGGGGGAGAGGGGAAGGAGGGAGGGGAAGCGGAGGAGGAGGAGTGGGAGAGAGCGTAAAAAAAAAAGGCAAGAGACCAACCGGCCTGGTAAGTAATAAAGAAGAGAGAAACAAAGAAAGACGCACAGGGAGAGTTGTGCCTATCTGGCGAGAGAGAGAGCGAGCGAGAGAGAAAGAGTGAAAGAGGAGAGAGAGAGCCGGGTTCAAATCGAGTCAGCACATGTCGGGAGATAGCGGAGAGCCTGGCTGTGAGAGATTATTGTCACGTTAAAAGGACCGTAAAAAGAAAAGAAACGGGTCCAGCGGAGCTCATGGGTTCACAGCTGGGTTTACCTGGAGAGGAGGGACCGAGAGAGAGAGAGAAAGAGAGGAGAAAGTACTCTCCCAGGCCTCATAGAGGTGCCTTGTATCGTCTTTGTTTCCTTTTGCCCTGGAAAACGTATATATCTTCTGTCAAGTGTTCCAGGACTCACTTCTCTCTCCTCCAAGTAGGCCACAGGCAGACGCATGCAGGCACATGCACTCATAAACACAATGATGTACACACGCCGCTCCGGCCAAGGCACATAAACGTACGGGATCTATAGCCTCGTTCACGTGCAGGAGGGAGGGAGGGGGGGGTGGGTGGGGGGGGGGGTGGAGAGTTGAGGCGTCCAGCTTATAAAACAGACAGAATGGCTGCAGACGGCACTTGGACCGTACGATAAACACATATACTCTACACACCAGGGCAAGAAGTTCACTTCATTTCAGAGGGCATTTTTTACCCCCTTTATATGAATTTTAGGGGCATTTTTGTCCTTTTTGGGCAACTTTATCACTAAAATAATGTATTTACATCGCATATTGGCCAGTAAACACTTAATTTGTATCACTAAGATTTGTTTTATTTTCAATTATAATACATTATACATCCCATACTTCTTTCCCACTGCTGGAAACTGGCAGCAGGCTTTACAGAAGAGGATGGGTCCATTTCCCCCACTCTCTGTCCCTAACCAGTCCATCTTCCACCCCTCGATTGTTGAGTTTTTTACGATATTGGTTGTTTCATTTTTTTGTTAACAGTGGTTTGCATGGGGTCGACATTTTCGACTGCTTCAGGCTGCGCACTGTGTTGTTTTCTGATCGATAACGCTCTATTTTTCTCACCCAGAACACACTGGAGAGAAGAATCCCCCGATCACAGGCTCAC